>NC_143422.1:17394411-17549705 GCF_059467195.1 Physcomitrium patens | reverse complement strand
ACCTATATGTCATTTAAAGTTGAAACAATATTATATTTTAGAAATATGCTTGAGCCGAATATATCTAAGATTAGGCACATTATCTAATATACAAGTTGGTTTCTAATCCATGGCTATTGAGGCTATAGAAAATATTGTTTTATTGAATAAGATGTTTTTTAAAAAAGCTCTCTTATACGTTTTATTACTTTAGTAAAATACTATGTTTTCAAAAAAATCTATACTTATATAATGTGTATATTTAATAAAATAAATTTAATATGAAAAATATATATGAATTTAATTTTTTTAAAAAAGCTAATCTATAAATTTTTTATTGAATATTTTAATATGTTAAAAATAATCACTTGTTGAAAAATAAATAAATGACTTAATAAATGTAATTTTTTTTTAGGCAATATAAGAAATCATAGATGGCTACATAAATTTCTTAAAAGGTGTAAATTAAATAAAAAACATAGATTTATTCTTGTAATCTTATTGTGTAAGAAATACCAATTCTAATGTGCAAGAGACTCAAGATTGTTTAGACTTAAATGTGAGTAGATGTCACGGACATACTCATGTAAGCCAATAATTACATATACAAATAGGCAGAAGTAAGGAAAAGTATATAAAAGTATGTTAATTCTATAGTATTTAATACAAAAGCTTCTTAGAAGCTTCCTAGAAGCTTCATAGATGCTGCTTTAACTTCATAGGTGTCTTTAATTGACTTTTTGGATTAGAAACGTGGTCAACAAGTTGGCCATGTACCACACATGTTGCTAGCTTAAAGACCAAGCTAACTATGTGGTCCGCACGTAGAAAAACTTGCCTTGTAAGTCAAGGCATGTGTTCTACAAAGTCAACACATATTCGAGGTCCTATAGATTGTCGCCTCATAGCCTCTAGTTAGATAATATATATAGAGACAAGAGTGAAGCCTTCTTCACTTTTGTCAACTCCTTTCTTGCTTCTAGTCTAGTTTCAAGGATCTCTACTTTTCTTCTCTTTTGGCAATAGCCATTCTAGTTTCTCTTTCAATATACATACTTGTTTATTTATATTTTGTTACCTTTCTTTGAGTGAAGGCTCACTTGTTTGAATTAATTTTTCATCGAGTTCTTATCCTTGAAAGATTGATAAGAGTACACCTACAATATCAGAGCTTTGTCTAATCTTCATTAAGAGTGGATTATCCTTTTTTCTTAATAATATATAAGAATATTAGAAGTTGTAGATTACTCTCTTCTAAATTGATATTGTCCTTAGTATTTTCTTTGTTCTCAAGTCTTCTCTTCTATTTGTCTTGAGCGATATTAGACATCTTCTCTTTTCTAAGTGTTATCATGGCAGAACTTCTTGAAATGAAGAGTGCAATGGCACAAATGCAAGAGCAATTGAGGGAGTTAATGCTTGCGATGCATCAACTCAATTTACCACAACAAGGAACAAGAAGCTTGGCAGGAAGTAAAGATATAGAAATGGTTGGAGCTGCTTCAACATCTGCACCAAACCATATCCTTTCTCTTATGGTGGAACGCCCTTCCAGTGTTAGAGAACCAAGAATTATCCTACTCGAGAAGTTTGATGGCACCAGATCCAAGTTTCGAGGATTTATCAATCAAGTGCAACTTGTGATTGAACTTCAACCCCAAAGCTATCCAACTCCGTGATCGCAAGTTAGATTCATTCGTACGCTTCTTTCAGGATTAGCACTATCATGGTTTTCATCTTTTCTTGAACGACAAGATCCAATATTGGATAATCTAGAGGCTTTTTTGGCAGAATTTTGATCCATGTATGGAAAACATGATGCAATTCATGTTGCAACCAATAAGATCCGTATTTTACGACAAGGCAATCGATCAGTAACATTATATGCTTCAAAATTTCAACAACTTGAAACTGATATTAAGTGAGATGATGCTATACTTATTAGCCAATTTCTCTATGGATTACAATATGAGGTTAAAAAATTAATGCTCAACTTACCTGATCATCAAACATTGAGTCAAGCAATTGACTTTGTTGAGAAGTGCGACAATAAGAAAACTAAACCTGTTCATGTAGAAGCCATAGATGGTCGTCCATTATCTTTTGGAGATATTACTCACCAAACTCTTTTTATAGAAGTAATAATCAATGGTCATAATAGCTTTGTAGTATTTAATATTATTATATCTCCCTCTAATCCAATCATTTTAGGTTTATCGTGGTTAGAAAAATACAACCCTCAAATAGATTGGATTTCTCGAAGTCTTACTTTCTTTAAAAGTATAACTAACAATGTAGTTAATCAAGTAGAGAGTCTTAAGTCTAGTTCAATTAAACCCGTGTTTATAGGTGCAAAAGCTTTCTTGTATACTAATATGAAAGAATCACCATATATTATTTATACCACACCTGTTTCTAATGGTGCAAAGACTTCACGTGGCATTCCAAGCCAATATCAAGAATTTCAAGATGTATTTGAAAAAAAAGAATGCGGATACACTCTCGAATTATCGTTCCTAAGATTGCTCAATTGACCTTCAAGAAAGAGTACAACCGCCATTTGGACCAATCTCCAGTTTATCTCAAAATGAGTTGACTCAACTCAAGGAGTATATTGAAGAAAATCTAGCCAAGAATTTCATACGCCATTCTAAATCTCCGACAGGAGCTCCAATTCTATTTGTGAAGAAAAAAGATAGATCATTGTGGATGTGTGTTGATTATCGAGGACTCAACAAGATTACCATCAAAAACAGATATCCACTATCTTTAATATCTGGACTTCTTGATCAGCTAAATCAAGCTAAAATCTATACAAAAATAGATCTCCGGGGAGCATACAATCTAGTACACATCAAAGAAGGAGATGAATGGAAGACTGTGTTTCAAACTAGATATGGATATTTTGAATACAACGTCATGCCTTTTGGACTTACAAATGCACTAGCAGCTTTTCAACATTTAATGAATGATATTTTTTGAGAGTTTTTGGACGATTTTGTGGTCTATTATCTAGACAATATCTTGATCTATTCTAAGAATCCAGAAGAACATGAACTTCATATTCGTTATGCGTTACAAAAATTAATAGATGCAAGACTCTATGCCAAGATAGAAAAGTGTGTATTCCGCACTACTCAAGTCGATTTCTTAGATTATATCATTTCAAATGATGGACTTATGATGGATCCTAAGAAAGTTCAAACTATTATAGATTGGAAGATTCCAAAAACGGTAAGAGATATCCAATGCTTTTTGAGATTTGCCAACTACTATCGGATCTTCATCAAAGACTTCTCTCGAGTTGCAGCTCCACTTATATATTTGACTTGTAAAGACAAACTCGAATGGAATCAAGAAGCGGAAGTTGCTTTTGAATCTTTGAAGATAGCATTTATTTCTGCACTAATCTTGTATCAAGTTGATTTTTTCAAAGCGTTCTTTATGGAAACAGATGCATCAGACTTTGCTCTAGGTGCAGTTTTGTCACAAATGGGAACAAATGAAAATTTTCATTCAATAGTCTTTCATTCAAGAAAATTCTCAGCAGCAGAAATCAATTATGAGATCCATGACAAAGAACTTCTTGCAATTGTGGATGCTTTTCAAGAATGGCATCATTATCTAGAAGGCACTTCTAATCTTGTCACCATGTATACGGATCACAAGAACCTTGAGTATTTCATGTCAATACACATATTAAATCATCGTCAAGCTCGTTGGAGCATGTCTTTATCAAGATTCGAGTTCATCATCACTTATCGGCCAGGAAAACAACAAGGTTTGTTCAATGCCTTGTCTACACGTTCTTATCATGTACCAAAAGAAGGACATGCAGCTTTTGAGCAACAAAGAATGGTTCTCTTGAAGCCAGAATAATTTTATCTTGAAGCAATAAAATCAACATTGAATGTTGATTTAAATTTTCTCAAGAAAGTCCAGTTAAGTATGTCTTCAGACCCTCTTATTTATGATATCAAGAATAATTCTTCTAAATCAAATGATTGCTCTAAATTCGAGTTCAAGAACAACTTACTCTAATTCGAAGGATGCCTATATGTTACAAAAGGAGAAGTACGTTTACGTATTCTTCAAGCTCGTCATGACTTCCCAGCAACATGATATTTTGGATACAATAAGACTTTAGAGCTAATATCTAGGGATTTTTGGTGGCCTCAAATGTGGAAGGAAATAAAAGATTTTGTACAATCATGTGATGTTTGCTCAAGATCAAAAACTCCTTGTTATCAACCTTTTGGACTTCTTTAATCATTATCCATTCCAGAACAATCATGGTCTTCTATTTCTATGGACTTCATTACAGATCTTTCAATCTCAAGTTCTTATGACTCTATATTCGTGATAGTAGACTGTTTTACCAAGATGGCATATTTTGTACCATGTACAAAATCTATCGCATGTCAAGAAACAGCTAAGCTCTTTCTTGACAATATCTATCGCTATCATGGATTATCCAAGGATATTATATTAGATAGGAAAACTCAATTTATATCAAGATTTTGGCAGATTCTTTTCAAGATTCTAAAAGTGGATATAAAACTATCTTCGACATTCCATCCTCAAACTGATGGACAAACAGAGCATGTTAATCAAGTTTTGAGCAATATTTAAGATGTACCATTAACTACCAACAAGATGATTGGACAATTCTTTTGCCATTGGTAGAGTTTGCTTATAATAATATAATACATTCTTCTACAAACAAACACCTTTTTTTGCTAATTATGATTATCATCCACGACTTCATGCTTTTGACTTTTTAAAAGTTGATAATCATGTTGGAAAAGATTTGGTGATTCATTTGTCAGAGCTACATGCAACGATGAAGGTGCAGTTAAAAGAAGGTCAAGAACAACAAAAGATCAATGCGGATGTCTATCGAAAGAAACAACTACCATTCCATTTGGGTGATAACGTATAGCTTCTTCATCGTAATATCAAGACCACTCATCCTTGTCACAAGTTGGACTATCGAAGGCTTGGACCATTTTCTATTTCTACACAAATCAATCCAGTTGCATATCATTTATATCTAAGAGAGTCAATGAAAATCCATTCAGTATTCTACGTGTCTCTTCTTGAATCATACAAGATAGTGGATATACCAAGAAGACGATAAGCTCCATCTCCTCCTATAGAAGTGGACAATAATGAAGAGTTTGAAGTAGAAGAAGTCTTAGATTCAAGGCGGCGGAATATCTTGTCCATTATCACGGATATGATATTAGTGAACGCACATGGAAGCCAATAAAGAATCTTGTAAATGCAATAAAGGCGGTGGAGGCTTTTCATTGATGACATCCATCAAAATGAAGATGAAAACCTTCTTTATAAAAGAAACAAGATCTAGTCAAGATAACATTCTACTTTCAATCATTGTTTATAGCTTTTTTGTAATTGTGACACTCAAGAGATGGAGAACCAACAACCAGTGGATTCAACTCAAGAACCTATATTTGCTTACTTGTCGGATGAGACGTTACGATTTTCACAAACTTCAAGACGACGCAATCGAGATGAAGATCTTCAAGAACAACATGTTCTTCATCGAATTGATGGTGAGATACGACGCATTTGGTATCACGATTTGAGAAGGGACTCCTGATGTTTGGTGATTTTGCTAGAGGTGGGAACAATTCGTGATGGTATTCCAAATGCTTTATTCGAAGGAAGTTATGAATGCCTCAATAATGATCAAATAACTGGGTGTTCTTCCTGCCTTGGTATGGGACACTACCGATGGTTGAGAGGCCTTATCAATCATCTTCGAAGAGAACAAAGATCAGAGTATGTGACAAATATAATTTGTCGTATCATAGATTTTTCTCAATATATGATGACCGCTCCTCGTGGAACTCGTCCCTAGAAGAAGAGGGGGTAATGTCACAGATATACTCATATAAGCCAGTAATTACATATATAAATATGTAGAAGTAAGTAAAAGTAGATAAAAGTATGTTAATTCTATAGTATTTGGTATGAAAGCTTCCTAGAAGCTTTATAGATGCTACTTTGGCTTTATATGTATCTTTAATTGACTTTTTGGATTAGAAACGTGGTCAACAAGTTGGCCATGTGCCACACATATTGTTAGCTTGAAGACCAAGCTAACAATGTGGCCCACACGTAGAAAAACTTGCCTTGTAAGTCAAAGCATGTGTTCTACAAAGTCAACACATATTGGAGGTCCTATAGAACATCGCCACGTAGCCTCTAGTTAGATAGTATATATAGAGACAAGAGTGAAGCCTTCTTCACTTTTGTCAACTCCTTTCTTGCTTCTCGTCTAGTTTCAAGGGTCTATAGTTTTCTTGTCTTTTGGCAATAGCCATTCCAATTTCTCTTTCAATATGCATACTTATTTATTTATATTTTATTACCTTTCTTTGAGGGAAGGCTCACTTGACTGAATTAATTTTTAATCGAGTTCTTGTCCTTGAGAGTAGATGCCAAGGATATGAATTAGGATAAAATTTTGAGAGGACAATTCACTTTTGTGTTGCTAAAAGAAAATAAGTAGTCAAAGAGTAGATAAATATAAGAGTTAAAGTAGTCAAATAGTAGATAGATATAAGATAGAAAGAAACTAGAATGACTATTGTCAATTACAAAGAATTTAGAGTGTACATCTAATGTTGATTTAATTTTATTTTTTTAAAGAAAATCCTCTACTTGATTCTTATTATCTTTTAATACTTGTTTAAAAAAAAGTTTTGAATCAAAGTAAAGGGTTTTATATTAAATGCCTACTCAAAGTTTTTTGATTTTTGTGGTACTAAATAGAACAAACAATTTTTTTTCTTTTATAGCTAGATGTTACAAAGAAAGTTGGAAGACCAATTGAAAAAAATGACCTATTTTTAATTTTTATTATCTAATATAATCCTTGAATTTTGGAAGGATAATATTATATTGAAGTATTTTTTTTCTAAGAGTGTAAAGAATAAATATTAAATAAATCCCTAATAAAGCTATACAATAATCGAATGTGATATGTAGATATTTTTTCTTCAATATTAGGAGTTATTGGCCCTATAAAGTGATTTTTGACATAATAAAGACCATTTTAGTAGAAAATTATATCTAGGTGAGATTCTAGATGAGTGTCAATTTAAGGAGATTGAAGATCCTATACATCAAAAATAATTCCTCATATTATGAAAAGAAATAGGAAGATTAAATAAAAAAGCTTTGTTCAAACTTTGCTAATTTTTTTCCATATTTTAGACCAAATATTTTATCTATGATTTGAAATGGGTGGCCATGTCAAATTTAGTATTATAATTCTAAGAGTCCTAGATTTAACATTTGTACTTTTAAATCTTAGAAACTATTGAATATTTGTTTGATATAATTGAAGAGCTTCTAACATCCATATAGACAAGAGAGCTTTGATGGCATCTTCTAGGTTGATGATGCAAATGCCTAATTCTTTACAACTTTTGGTACAAACAAATCATGTTACTTTTGACTAACCTAAGAAAGTAGTATTTTTTTGTAAAAAATTTCTAACCATTATTTTAAATTTTTGAATAGTCTTTTTAAAATTAATCCACATGATTAAAAATAAATATAGTAGAAAAAGTAAGATGTTATTTACAATGATAGCTCAACCTACAATATTGATTTTGGTGGAGTACCAAAAATCTTATTTTTATATTATTCTATTAATAAAAAATTGATCGACATCTTACATATTTAAAAAAAATTCTGTAGGAGATTTCAAAGATTTTACTATTATCTTTATTAGATATCTATATTTATCCAAATTTATTTTTCATAATTGATTCATTAGATTTTTAATAATGATACTAGTATCATTATTTCATTAATATATTAGCTAATGACTTATTGATTGAGGCTTTAAAGAACATAAATAACTTTTAGGTAATATTATTTGACAACTTTTTGAATATCAATATTAAGTAATTTTGGCTTTCAAAATTTAAGTAATTTGAAAGCCAAATGAAACTAAAGTGCTAAAATGCAACTTTTTTTCATAACTCTTTTTATAGAGCAATAATTTGTAAAAGTTCTTTTAATACCAATTGATATACTTGCATCACAGAAACTAATTTTTTAATCATATAAAGAATTTTTTTGTCAAAGCTAAGTTTCTCTAATATTTTACATATAAAGTTCTAAGAAAATTTATCATAGGCTTTTATAAAATTAAATTTTAAAAGTAAAAAGGATTTTTTTTGAAGTCTTATATTAATTCAAGGTCTTCTAAGAAACTAACATGTTATCTAAAATAGACCTCAAAGACAAAAATGTAATTTATTTAAGTTGAATAATCTCTATTAGAACTACTAGGAGTTATTGTTGAATGGTTTTAGTACAAATTTTATAGGAAGCGTTTAATATTGTGATGGGAATCTAATCACCTGACTTATTCTTTGTCCAAAAAACAATGTGATCTTTAACAACACTATGTAAGAACCGACCTTGAGATAAAATATGATTAGTTATAGAAATATAATTATTACCAAATATTTGCCAAAATATTTAGAAAAATTCAAGATTTACTCTATTTGAGCCACATTCTTTGTTTTGAGCCATCTCTTTCATAAATTTTTTAATTTTATGTATATTTAATGGCTTAGATAAATAATTATTTAAATTATTTTTAATTTACATAGATTATTATTAAATAATATAATTATAGTTTTTTTATATTTTATAGATATTTAATTTTTTTTATAAAGATTATTAAAAAGAGAAACTTGGATGCATACTTTACTAATACTTGCTTCATTTGGATTATGAACCTAATTTCATTTGGCTTTCAAAATAAAAAATCTTGCAATAGATCAATAATATATTTCAAATTATTTACTCTTAATCTACATAATTTATGATTTGGTAGGAACTTAATATTATACATTAAATAATACTTTATATGTAATTGTGTACTTTTAAGATTTTTGGAAGATCATTTAATATCCTTACATTGCACAAGATAATATTTAATTTCATAAAATAATTAGAAATAGGAGGAGTAATGAATTACATTATATATTGATTATTCTTTATTAACTTCTTAGAATTCTTGGATACCTTGGAAATCTTAGAAATCTTGAATGTACTTTGACTAAAAATAAAGACCTTCTCTCATGATGTCATTTTAATTTTGAAGAGCTAAAAACAAAACAAAAAAAAAGACTTCAAGATTGTATTTTTTTTTGTATATAATTATGTTAAAGAGTTTTCTTCTTTACATTAAGAATTTAATTCTATAACTTTAATTCATTAGGCAATAGATAAGGTCTCTAACTTAGATATGTAAATTGAAATAAGAAAAACTTCAAAGTAAAAATTCATGATTAAGAAGAAGATAATATCTATTTGTAGAGGCTTTATTTTAATGCTTAGATAGTTGTTGATTCAAGATTCATGAACTTTTTTTATTGAGGATATAAGAAAATGCATAATTATTAAGGTATGATCTTTTTTTGACCATAGAAGTCATAGAATATATTTTTTGGGGAATATTGCTGATGGGTCTCAAGAACAGATAATCTTGCTAGGCCATGTCACCTCTAAGTCATTGATCTTTAGATTTTTGACATATAGATATATAATTACATAGCTGAATATATTGTGGCCAAATATCTAAGGAAGTAGATCTGATTAAGCTATCTTTTTTGATACCTACAAGATAAAGCCTTATTACATAATATTTGTAGAGTACTATTAATTCTATTGTGAAGTGTCAAGTATATGGTCCATTGTATCTCATGCCAAATTATGCTAGTGATTGTAAAATTACACTTTCATAGACATATATATTTATTATGATATTTACCTACATGATTAAATAAAAATAGATAAAAGTAGATATATTTCATTATATTTTCTAGAAAAGCTTCTTAGAAGCTTTATAGACACTATTTTGACTTTGACTTTAAATAAATTTGTAATTGATTGGTATGATAGAAACTTGATTAATAAATTAATCATGTACTGGAAGCTTATAGAATAAGCTAACTATATGGAGTGCATATAGAAAACTTGTCTTATAAGTTAAGATATATGTCTTACAAAGTCAATAAGTTTTGAAGATCCTATAGGATATTGTCACATGGCTCTTAGTTAAGAGTATATATGGAAGCAAGCTTGAAGCTTTCTTCACTCTTTTCAATACCTTTTCAATCCTTAGTCTTATTTTAAGACTTTCTAGTCTTCTTATCTTTAACAATAGCCATTCTAGTTTAATATAATATCATCTTACAGTGATTTTTTATTGTTTTTTAGTGTCATGAGAGTGTAATGACATTTTAATTCTTTGAAGTTCATGTCCTTGGTAGTTTGAGAAAAATGCTCATTTTTTGTTCTTTTCTTGTTTTAGAAGTGAGTGGATTATTTTACTTCTATTTTTTTATTTTAAAAGTTACAGATTATTTATATTTAAATAGATGATTTAATTTTCTAATACCAATTATTTTCTTTAAAAAGAATAAATTTTATTTGATATTAAAAGTTGCAGACTACCTTCTTCTAATTTATCTTATGGATTTGTTAAGTTATTTAAAATAGAAGAAAAATTCATGAATGCTACACTTGGTAGAAGTAAAAATAGATTTGTAACTATTGTAGATCTTTACAAAGTTGTTAATACTCATAGAGTGAAAATTTCATGCATCACTAGTGTCAACTATAGAAACACTAATCCTACGTCTATGGAAGAAGTTTTGAACCTACAACAAGAAATTTTACAATTGAAGGAAGCAAGTAAATTAACTTGACAACTAAATCTAGGAAATTTTTCTTCTATAAATATTACAAAGACACAAATCAGTATGCTAGATAAGTTTGATGGAATGAGATCAAAATTTTAAAGATTTTTACAACAAATCAAACTTTATTTAAGGTTACACTTCTTCCAATATCCTTATGGATTTACTCAAGTTGTATTCGTAGGCGTACTTGTATCTAGAAGTCCTTTCACTTACTTTGTATCTTTAATGGAAAAGGATTTTTAATTCTTTTATTATTTAAATTCATTTTTAGATATATTTATGGCTATATTCAAAGAAAGTTATTAAAAAAGAGTAGTAGAGACTAAGTTCTTATCTTTACAATAAAGATCATAATCAGTCACTTGTCATGTAAATTAGAATGATAAAGTCCTTATTAATAAATTTTGATATACGTTAAAGAATAATATTATAAATTTTTTATTAAAAATGCCAAAGACAAAATCCTTTGAATAATTTATTACTCAAGCCATTACATATAATAATCTATAATCTGAGAAGCATTAAGAATAAAGACTTAGTTGGAGAGGAACAAGTCAAATAATGATGGTTGTTCTCAAGTTTTTAGAAACTTATTCATCAAGGTTGAAATCAATGCAAATTGATATAATATGTTTTAAAACCCTCATGAAGCAAGAATTTTTTTGATGTTGTTAAGAAGATTAAAGCTTATATTATGGAAAAGCTAAGTACATTGCTCAACATTATCTAAAGAAGCAATGCAATCACAAAATGAAGAGCACAATTGCCAAAAAAGATAATCTATTAAAAAATGAGTTTTTTTAGCTATAATAGGGACCATATGGCTGGAATCACGTACAACACCTAATAAAGGTTTTATTCTTTCTTCAAATCCTTCACCTTATTTTACAATAGAAATATGTTTAGGACCTAAAAATCACAAATTCTTTACATTATTAGATTCAAGAGCCTTATCTTGTTTCATAAACAAAGACTTTGTCAAAAAACAAGAAATATCTTTAATTAAGAAAACTAAACTTATACATGTTGAAATAATATATGATTATTTATTTTCTTCTAAAAAAATTACTCATGAGATTTTTCTTTTAGATGTAGCAATTAGAGATTATAATAATATAATAATATTTAATATCATAAGATCTTCTTTCAATCTAATTATTTTATGATTAATATAATTAATAAAATGTAATCATCAAAAAGATAAGATTTCTTATAAATTTAGTTTTTTTTATAATTTAATTCAAAATTTTGATAGTGAAGTAGAAATAGATAAGCCTGGTACATCCAAATGCTTACTAATAGGTGGAAGAGCTTTCATGCATGTAGCAAAAGCAGGGCCATCTTTTGCTATATATGCCACATCCATTTTTGATAGTGAAAAGATATCCACTAGTATTCTTAGCCAATATCAAGATTTCTTAGCTATTTTAAAAAAGAAGAAGATAGATATTTTTTTAGAGTATTGATCCTATGATTATACAATTGATCTATAAAAAGAAACTCAACCACCATTTGGAGTGATCTACAACTTATCACAAAATAAGTTGGTTGCACTAAATAAATACATTGATGAGAATTTGGCTAAAAGATTTGTATAATATTTCAAATATCCAACATGAACTCTTAATTTATTTGTGAAAAAAAAGATAGATTTCTACGGATATGCATAGATTATTGAAGATTTAATAAGATCACTATAAAAATAGGTATCTCCTACTTTTGATTTCAAGACTTCTTAAGTAATTCAATTAAGAAAAGATATATAAAAAAATAGATCTACAAGGAATATACAATCAAGTCTACATTAAAGAGAGAGATGAGTGAAAGATTACTTTTTAAATTAGGTATAGATATTTCAAATATAATGACATCCCTTTTAGACTCACAAATGCACCAGTTGCTTTTCAACATCTCATGAATGATGTCTTTTATGAGTTTCTTGATGATTTATTAATTTTTATTTAGACGACATTCTAATCTATTTTAATATCACAAAGGAATATAAATTTCATGTTTATCATGTGTTACAAAAACTCAGAGATACAAGATTATACACAAAGATAAAAAAAAAGTGTATTCCACACTATTTAAGTTGATTTTTTAAGGTACATCATTTCTAACAATGGATTAATGATGGATCATAAGAAGATCTAGACTATTATGGATTTAAAGGTCCCAATAATAGACAAAGATGTATAATAATTTTTAGAATTTATCAATTGTTATTAAATCTTTATTAAGAAATTTTCTCAAGTTGCAGCTCTTCTTACATGTCTAACATGTAAAGACAAACTTAAGTAGAGCAAAGAAGCAAAAAACATCTTTTGAAGCCTTGAAGATAATATTTATTTTTGCAAAAATTTTATATTGTGTCAATTTTTTTAAGACATTCTTTATAGAAACAAGTACATTGGATTTTTCTATGGATACTTTTTATCACAAATGACAGCAAATAATAAGCTTCATCTAATTTTTTTTTTATTCTAAGGGATTTTCAATGGTTGAGATTAATTACAAGATCCATCACAAAGAACTTTTTACAATTATGGATTCATTTCAAGAATAACATCATTATCTAAAAGGCACCTTGAATCGAGTCATTATATATATAGATTACAAGAATCTTGAGTATTTCATATTGACAAGTATTTTAAATCATTGTTAAGCCTATTGGAGTATGTCTTTATGAATATTTGATTTCAAGATCACTTATAGACTTGAAAAATAATAAAGTTTATTAGATGTCTTTTTTAGACATTCTTATGTTATATCAAAAGAAGGAGATACATCTTTTAATCAATAAAGAAAAATTCTCTTGAAGCTAAAGTATTTTCATCTTCAAGTAATAAAATCAATATTGATTGTTGATTTAATCTTTATCAAATAAATTCAATCAAGTATATCTTTTCATCTGTTTGTTTATGATATAAAGAATGATTCTTTTAAGTCTCATAATACTTCTAAGTTGAAGTTTAAAAATAATCTACTCTACTTTGAAGGATGATTATACATTCTAAGAAATAAAACACAATTATGTGTTCTTTAAGCTTGTCATGACTTTTCAATAGTTGAAAATTTTAGATACAACAAGACTTTGGAGCTAATATCTAGAGATTTTTTAGTTGCTACAAATATAAAAGGCAATCAAAGACTTTTTATAATTATGTGATATTTGTTTAAGATCCTAAATTCCTCATCATCAATCTTATGGATTTTTTTTGCCATTACCTATTGTGGAACAATTGTTAGGGACATATTCCTTAGAACTTTCTAGAGAGAAGTTTCTAGAACCTTCTAGAATACAAGCCTCTGGAACCTTCTAGAAGAGAAGCCTATGGAACCTTTTAGAGAGAAGTTTCTAGAAGCTTCTAGAAAGGAAGTCTCTGGAATCTTCTAGAAAAGAAGTTTCTAGAAGCTTCTAGAAAGGAATCCCCTGGAACTTTCTAGAAGCTTTTTAGTTAATAGAAGTAGCTCGAGAAGCTTCCTAAGTAGGAGTATATATAGGGATCGAGGCTGAAGAGTTCTTCAGTCTCAACAACACATCTCTTGGAGTTCTAGCTCACCTTTCTGGTGTTGTTCTTGTACTCATATGTTTAATCTAGTTCTGCCACTTCTTCTTGAACTTCTTGTTAGATTTCAAGTCTGTATTTTGTGTCCGTGACAGTTTGTCGAGACTCCACTAACTTGAGATATCAGAGCTAGTTCTTTCTTAGTAGAGTGTGGATTACCCCTCTACTTGAAGGTATACTAGCATTTTTTAGAGGTTGCGGATTACCTTCCTCTAAACTGATACTTCTTCTGTTACAATATTGGAGTCTTATTTTTCTTGGAGAGAGTGGATTACCCCTCTTCTTGAAATTCTTAAAGCATTTTATAGGTTGTGGATTACCCTCCTATAAACCAATATTGCCTCTTATAGAGTCATTTTTGTCCTTCTTTTAGAATGGCCGGAGGTCAAGACATTAGTATGACAGAAAGTTCGGAGTCTAAGTTAGATGCTATTATGAATGCCCTCGCTACGTTATCACAAAGAACTGCAGAGATTGAAGGAGTGGTGGCAAGGCTTCATAATGATGGAGTATCTGAGATAGCACAATCTAAACTACACCAGCCTCAAATTTCGGCACTTGGAGAAACAACTTTACCTCAGGTTCGACAAGAACCACTAGTTCTACAACATAAGGAGCCTCGAGTTAGCCTTCCAGATAAGTTTGATGGAACACATTCTAAGTTTCGAGGATTTGTCAATCAAATTAGGTTGATAACAGTTTTACAGCCCGAACGATATCCAACGGAGGAGTCACGTGTTGGACTTGTTGGAACCTTACTTACGGGACAAGCTCTATCATGGTTTGTTCCTTTGTTTGAGAAACGATCATCCATATTAAACAACTTCGAAACCTTTTTGGAAGCATTTGCGGAAGCATTTGGTGAACACGATAAGGTTCGATGGGCTACAACAAAGATCCGGTCGCTACGACAAGGGATGCGTTCTACATCAGTCTATGCTTCGGATTTCAGGCAATTAGTATGCGACATCAATTGGGATGAAGAAGCGTTGATGAGTCAATTCTATTGGGGTTTAAGAGATGATGTGAAGGATTTGCTGTTAACTCTTCTTGATCCACGAATGCTCAATGAAGCCATTAGCCAAGCTGTGAAGTGCGATAATCGCCTATTCCAACGTCGCCAAGATCAACGCTCAAGACAACATACAATTCGCCATGCTCCAACTATGTCGGCAAGCGGTGTGAATTTGCATTCAGAGGTGGAAGACATGCAAATTGATGCGGTACGTATCAAATCTCTTACTATAGAAGAAAAAAAGTGACGTATGGAGGAAAATTTATGCTTGTATTGTGGTGGAGAAGGCCACAAAGTCGGAAATTGCCCCAAAAAGCAAAATCGAGGCATAGTCAAGACTAGGGGAGTATTTGTTCAGGAAAACGAGGATGCCCAGCCACAGTAGGAACCGTGCGGCTGGACAATGAAATATCCCAACAACAATCAGGTTCCTTTCTTTCTGCCCAACCTGTACTTTGTTTTACAATCTCTCTGTTTATCGACCCTCAAAAGCTGAGAACCTTAGCACTACTAGACTCAGGAGTATCTGCTTGTTTTTTAGACGAAGAATTTGCAAAGCGTCATAAGATCCCTTTAGTACAAAAATCAAAACCTGTTCATGTTGAGGTCATAGATGGGCGACCTTTATTGTCTGGTAGCATCACCCATGAATCAAAACCTATAGAAGTAACGTTTAAAGACCATAGTAGTCATATTATTTTTAATATTATTAGAACCCCATCAAATCCTATTATTCTTGGTCTTTCTTGGTTAGAAAAACATAATCCATTGATAGATTGGAGGTTGCGGAAGATGACTTTTCTCACAAAACCACCCAAGAAAAAACCTAGTAAAAAACCTCGAAAAAAGAAATCCTTATTCATTAGAGCAAGAGCGTTTATAAGATCATCTAAGGAAGGCACTCCATTTGTCATTTATGCAACTCCAACTACCGAGGAGAAGATCTCAACAGCAAGTATACTGGAGCAATATAAAGATTTTGAAGACGTGTTTGAAAAGAAGAACACCGACATACTACCAGAACACCGACCATATGATTGTGCCATAGACTTGCAAGAAGGAGCACAACCACCTTTTGGCCCAATCTACAATCTATCGCAAACGGAGTTGGCAGAGTTACGAAAGTACATCGATGAGAATCTAGCCAAGAACTTCATTCATCATTCAAAATCATTAGCTGGAGCACCCATCTTATATGTGAAGAAGAAAGATGGATCATTACGGATGTGTGTGGACTATCGAGGCCTCAACAAGGTAACAAAGAAAAATCGTTACCCATTACCCTTGATTTCTAGTCTCTTAGAACAACTTGGACGTGCGAAGATTTTTACAAAAATTGATCTAAGGGGAGCTTATAATCTCGTACGAATCAAGGAAGGAGATGAGTGGAAGACAGCATTCCGTACAAGGTATGGTCATTTCGAATATAATGTCATGCCTTTTGGTCTTACCAATGCTTTAGCAGTTTTCCAACATATGATGAATGACATCTTTCGAGAACACCTCAACGATTTTGTTGTCATCTACTTGGATGATATTCTAATATTCTCTAAAAACGAGGAAGAGCATGAGGAGCATGTTCGTTTGGTCTTGGAGAAACTATGCAAGCGAGGACTATATGCCAAATTAGAAAAGTGTTTATTTCACCAGACGGAGATGGAATTTTTGGGATTCATTGCGACTACAGAAGGTTTGAAGATGGACCCCAAGAAAGTAGAAGCAATCATGTTTTGGGAGGTTCCGAAGACGGTTAGAGACGTACAATGCTTTCTTGGTTTTGCTAACTTCTATCGGATCTTCATCAAGAATTATTCTCAAGTTGCTGCTCCTCTCACTCAATTAACATGCAAGGATAAGTTGGAATGGGGACCTTTGGCGGAGAAGGCATTTCAAGATTTGAAGTCAACATTTACTACAGCTCCAATTTTGGTACATTCAGACTTTACAAAGGCCTTCTATTTAGAAACTCATGCTTCAGATTTTGCTTTGGAAGCTGTGCTTTCACAAATGAGTGAAGATAAGAAGCTCCATCCAGTTGCATTCTATTCTCGGAAGTTCTCTGTTGCTGAAATCAATTATGAGATCCACGATAAGGAACTTCTTGCTATAGTGGATTCTTTCGAAGAATGGCGTCACTTTCTTGAAGGAGCTGCACATCCAGTAACCGTATATACGGATCACAAGAATTTGGAGTATTTCATGACGGCTCGAGTTTTAAATCGGCGTCAAGCTCGGTGGAATATGTCGCTATCTAGATTCGATTTTGTTATCACTTATCGACCTGGAAGGCAGCAAGGACTATCCGATGCTTTATCAAGGAGATCGTATCTTGCACCAAAGGCTGGAGAAGTAGCGTTTGATCAACAATGTACAACGTTATTGAAGCCAGAGAGATTTAAACTTTGTGCTACTACTGTATCATTTAATGTTGACTTCCTAAACCAAGTACGTGCTATGACCATTAAAGATTCAGTAGCCATTGATATCAAGCAACGTACCAATGACGACAAGTTCAAGGTGGAGGGAGATCTTTTATACTTTGAAGAGCGATTGTACATTCCAAAAAGACTAGCACGACTCCAAGTTCTTCAATCTCGCCATGATTTTCCAGCTGCGGGACATTTTGGATTCAACAAGACCTTGGAGCTTATTTCCCGAGATTTTTGGTGGCCCCAAATGTAGAAGGATGTGAAAGATTTTGTCCTCTCTTGTGACATCTGTTCAAGATCTAAGAATCCTCGGCATCGCCCTTATGGACTTCTACAGCCATTGCCAATTCCACGTCGACCATGATCTTCAATTTCTATGGACTTCATCACGGACTTGCCATCATCAAACTTATTTGACAGCATCTTTGTCGTGGTAGATCGGCTTACGAAGATGGCACACTTTGTTCCTTGTAAGAAGACATCATCCAGTGAAGTCACAGCAAGACTCTTTCTCGATAATGTGTATCGATATCATGGACTACCAGATGATATCATATCAGATCGAGGTACCCAGTTCGTGTCAAAGTTTTGGAGATCTCTCTTTGGGATATTGAAGGTGGATATCAAGCTTTCTTCAGCTTTTCATCCTCAAACTAATGGCCAAACGGAACGGGTGAATCAAGACTTGGAGCAGTACTTACGATGCAGCATCAACTATCAGCAAGACGATTGGACTGCATATCTACCACTAGCCGAGTTTGCATATAACAACACCCTCCATGCGTCGAGTCAACAAACACCATTCTTTTCCAACTATGGGTATCATCCAAAGCTTGATTTATTGAGTCCGTCAACAAATAACAATCCAGCAGCTGAAGGATTTGCGAAGCAACTATTAGAGCTTCAAACTATGTTGAAGCTTCAATTACAATCTGCTCAAGAATCCTATAAGACGTCTGCAGATAGATTTCGGAATCCAGCACCTACTTTCAAAGTTGGAGACAAAGCCTGACTTCTTCGACGAAATATCAAGACCAAGCGACCATGTGATAAGTTGGACTATCGAAGATTGGGACCATTTATCATCCAGAAGCAAATTAATCTAGTGGCATACCGGCTGGAGTTACCGGCTTCTATGAAGGTACATCCAGTCTTTCATGTTTCTCTGTTGGAACCTTATCGAGAGTCATCTTTTCCTGGAAGAGTGCAATGTCCGCCACCTATTATTGAAATCGAGAACCACGAAGAATATGAGATTGAAAAGGTATTGGATTCACGACGAAGGTGGGGAAAGTTAGAATATCTTGTTCATTGGTGCGGCTATGACATTAATGAGCGAACGTGGGAGCCAGCTGAAAATCTTGCGAATGCGTCACAAAAGATACAGGAGTTTCATCAACGACATCCCGATAAACCTAAATCAATTTGATGATAGCTTCTTTCTGAAGCTTGTTCTCCCAACAATATAAGAAAAGGAGAGAGCACGAGCAAAATTCATAGTTGATGTAGTTATTTTTTCCAAGATAGATTGTAGTTTGGTCTTTTGATATGGATAGCCAAGAGATAGATACTATGTCAGTCAGAGTATCGCAACCGAGTAGCTCACAAAGGCGACCCCGAGATAAAGAACCACATGTACCACGACGACAACGGAGGATACCGAGTAATCGATCACTGGTGATCGTATTTGAGATCGAGCCTGCTTACGATGGTCAACCAGAAGGCGTGTTTGCAAGAAAATTTCACAATGAAGACACGGAAGTTCATGCTTGGTCAGAAGTCGAAGGCATGGGCCACTACCATTGGCTTCAAGGATCGATGAACCACTTGCCTCGTGAAGAACAGTTGGAGTTCATAGTAGAAGTTATGCGACAGATCTTCATTTTCTTGCGTTGGTACTGATCAACAACATTGCTTCTCAGAGACCTCGAAGCTAAAAGAGGGGGTGATGTTAGGGACATATTCCTTAGAACTTTTTAGAAAGAAGTTTCTAAAACCTTCTAGAAAACAAGCCTCTGGAACCTTCTAGAAGAGAAGCCTCTGGAACCTTTTAGAGAGAAGTTTCTATAAGCTTCTAGAAAGGAAGTCTCTGGAACCTTCTAGAAGAGAAGTTTTTAGAAGCTTCTAGAAAGGAATCCCTTGGAACTTTCTAGAAGCTTCCTAGTTAATAGAAGTAGCTTGAGAAGTTTTTAGAACCTTCTAGAAAGGAAGCCTCTGGAACCTTCTAGAAGCTTCCTACTTAATAGAAGTAGCTCGAGAAGCTTCCTAAGTAGGAGTATATATAGGGATCGAGGCTGAAGAGTTCTTCAATCTTGACAACACATCTCTTGGAGTTCTAGCTCACCTTTTTGGTGTTGTTCTTGTACTCATCTGTTTAATGTAGTTCTGCCACTTCTTCTTGAACTTCTTGTTAGATTTCAAGTCTGTATTTTGTGTCCGTGACAACAATCATGATCTTTTGTTTTTATAGATTTTATCATGGATCTTTCATTCTCAAGCTAGTATGATTCTATATTTGTTATAGGAGATCATTTTACTAAGATGACATATTTTGTACCATGTATAAAATCTATTACAAGTAAAAAAAATAGCTAAGCTTTTTTTTGACAACATTTATCGCTATCATGGATTATTCAAGGATATTATATTGGATAGAAAAACTCAATTTGTATCAAGATTTAAGAAAATTCTTTGTAAGATTCTAAAGGTGGATATAGAACTCTTTTTGGTTTTTTATCCTCAAATTGATGGACAAATAAAATATATGAATCAAATTTTGGAGTAATATTTTGAAGTATATCATTAATTATCATCAAGATAATTAGACAATTTTTTTGCTATCAACATAGTTAACATACAATAATTTGATACATTCTTCTACTCAACAAATATATATATGTTTTCAATTATGATTATCATCTAGAACTTGATAATTTTGACTTTTCATAAGTTGATAATCCTGTAGCAAAAGATTTGACAAATCATTTGTTAGAACTATATGCAATAATATAGGTACAATTAAAAGAAGCTTATGAACAATAAAAGTTCAATGTAGATGCCTATGGCAAGGAACAACCTTAATTCAATGTAGGTGATAAGGTATGGCTATTTTGTTGCAATATCAAAACTACTTATTTTTGTAATAAATTGGACTATTATAGGCTTGGATATTTTTCTATTAGTGAACAAGTCAATCTTGTTGCTTATTGATTATATCTATCAAAATCTATGAAGATACATCATATATTCCATGAATCTCTTTTTGAGCCATATGAAATAATAAATATCTTGAAAAAAAGACAAATGCTACCTCTTCTTCTAGAAATGGATAATAATTAAGAATTCAAAGTAGGGCCAAAATAAGTTAGAATATCTTATTCATTGATACAGATATGATTTTGGTGAATACACATTAAAGCCAATAAAGAATCTTATAAATATAATAAAGAAAGTTGAGATTTTTTGTAGACGACATCTATCAAAACCAAGATAAAGAATAGCAAATCTTTGCTATAAAAGTAATAAGATCTAAGAAAGATATTGTTCTATCTTGTATTCTTGTTTGGTACTTTTGTTCATTTGTGATGCTAAAAAGATGAAGAATCAACAATCAACAAATTCAACTCAAGAGCTATTACTTGTTGACTTATCAAATAAAGTATTGTAATTTTGACAACCTTTAAGATGATGTAATCAAGATAAATGATATGATCTTCTTGAAATAGATAGAAAGATACAATGTATTTGGTATCATGATCTTAAAAGAGACTCTCAATATTTGGTGATTTTATTAGATGTTAAAACCACTCTTGATTGTATTTTAAATATTTTATTTGAAAGAAATTACAAATATCTCAATAAAAATTAAACAACATGGGTTTCTTCTTACCTTGATATAGGATACTATTAATGTCTAAAATGATCTATGAACCATCTTTAAAGAGAATAAAGATCACAGTATGTAGCAAACACAATTTGCTCTATCTTAGATTTTTTCAACATATGATGATTGCTCTTCAAGGAACTTGGTCTTAAAAGAGAGGATAATATCATGGACATACATATTTACTATCATATTTACCTATTTGATGAAGTAGAAATAAATAAAAATATATTTATTTCATAATATTTTCTAAAAAAGCTTCTTAGAAGCTTCATAGATGCTATTTTGATTTTATATGTGTTTGTAGTTGATTGGTAGGATAGAAACTTAGTGAATAAGTTAATCTTGTGTTTAAAGCTTATAGAATAAGCTAACTATATGGCATGTATATAGAAAACTTGTCTTATAAGTTAAGATACATGTCTTACAAAGTCAACAAGTTTTGGAGGTCCTATAAGATATTGCCATGCATCTCTTAGTTTTGAGTATATATGGAGGTAAGAGTGAAGCCTTCTTCACTCTTGTCAATGCCTTTCTAATCTTTAGTCTTTTTTCAAGATTTTTTAGTCTTCTTGTCTTTGGCAATAGCTATTCTAGTTTAATATTATATCATCTTTGAATGATTTTCTAGTTTTTTTGAATGCCACAAGAATATAATGACATTTTAATTCTTTGAAGTTTACTTCCTTAATATGTGCTTATTATGGTAGTAATGCAATTATTGAGATGAGTTACTTCCATTCAATTAGAAGTTTTGAACTCAAAATAAACCAAGTCTAATTTATTTTTGAGTTCTTTTAAAATTTCCTTGTGAAGCTCTTAGATAAGAGTAAGACTTGATTTGAGTGCTAATAAATAATTTAATCTTTTTTTAGTACAAAATAATTTGGTTCTTCTATTTCAGTCTCACAACAAGTATTAATCTTATGAACTTGTGAATGATTATATATGGCATGGTAAAGTTTTTTTTTTTTTTTTTTTTTTTTTTTTTTTTTTTTTTTTTCTAATTAATTGATATGTATAAGAATTATAATTAATTTTTATTTTTTTATTTATTTATTTTTATCTTCTATTCTTATAAGTTAAAAAAGCTCTATATAAACTTACTTTGGTTTCTTTTGATTTTGGAATGTAAGTTCAAATACCATACTATATTGTATTATTTGAGACTTATATCATTCTAAACAAAATTTAGTTGATCTTTCTTTTTAATTGTAGTATTATCAAAGTCTAATTTAAAGAAAAAAAATTTAGACCCATATGCTTTAGAAGACGGTATCCATATATTTCAATCAAAAATAGAATCAAAGCAATCTTAGTGCTATAAAAAAAGATGAGATTGACTTTCACTAATTTTAAGAAGCTATTATATGAATTGATATAATTATAAGTCTTGTAGCATCAAAGCGAATATATGTTAATAGCTTATGATATAAAACTTTTGAGGTTTGGTCTTATGATGAAGCAATAATAGTTTCATTCAATTGAACAAAACTAGTAGCTAGTACTACTTGTAGAACATCTACAAATTATACCAAAAAAATAAATATTCAAATTTTTTTCATGCAAAGATAGGATATGACTTATCTTCTATTATGGAAGGTACAAGCTAAATTCCTTCCTTAATCTTCTCTTATAATGAAGAGGTTTTTAGAAAATATGGATGATTTTGAAATGTGTGATAACTTATGATCTTCATGACATCCTTTAGAGCCACAAAATCTAGATACTAATCTAAATTTTAACATACAAGATTAGATGTATTTGATAGAATACAAATAGTAAAATGTCATGGATAATGATGGACATGATAAGTAATAATTTTATTTCAATTTTTTTTTTAAATTTTTTTTAGAAAATCTCTTCATTTACTAAAACTTCTTAAGGCATAGTCTTAATTAATAAATTTGTGTAGCTTTTTGAAAAATTAGTGAAAATCTACTTAAAAAATTCTTTGAAACAAAGCATGAAATAATCATATTTCAGTATCAACTTTGATGGAGATTGTTCTTTTTAATAAAATCCATATTATATATTTGTTTTTCTTGGATTTTATTAAAAAGAATAATATGGATTTTAGCTATATCTTTAGCTATATCTTCATTATTATATAAATTTTTAATATTTTATTTAATACATAATTTTTTTATTAAATTATCAATTATAAAATATAAAATTATCAAATTATGGATGATAATTGTGATTTGAATAGGATAAAGTTTTTTCAATCAAATATTTAGTGTATTTTTAAGTAATTATTTTTTTATTAAAAAAAGAGTTATCAAATTAATTTAGTGATTGTTAGCAAGCCTAAAAAAATCTAGAAGTAGATCTAAACCATTAGGATCTAAATATTAGAAAAAAACCTAGACTAATAGGTTCCAAGGCAGCTTTGAAATATCCAAACCATCTAAAGTTAAGATAATAAAATAGAAGAATCTAACATAAGTAAAAAATACTTGACTTATCTAGAAACCAAACAATCTATGAAAATTAAGATGTGAATTCTAAAACAAGATAAGTTAGAAATATCCAACTTACTTAAGAATTAAGTATATAGATTAGATTATATTAGAATAAGAAAATAAATAGTTGCTAAAAAAATATAAATAGCTAATATAATTAAATAGAAGTGATATAAGTATACAACAAGATCAAATTTAAATGGCTCTTTCTTTTGTTGTTCTTATTATTTTATTAAATTAAGATTTCATTATAATAAACTTATATAATCTTTAGTCTCTACATTTTCTTTTCTATCCTACTTTTCTTTTCTATGTTTTAATCAAAGTAATCTTGTATGCCATTTGGCTTATATCAATGATTGGAATGTAACTATTCATGATAATGGTTTCATTTTTATTTTATTTACCTCAATTGAATCACAACTATTCATCTAAAGAAGATTCAAGCAAATTCTCAAAGGTTTTAGAAGATTTTCAAAGGCTCTATGAAATTCTATGACACTCTAGAAGTTTCTAAAAGATCTTAAAAAATCTTAGAAGATTCTAGAAAGTTCTAGAGGATGTTCATAAAGTTGCTTAACTCCCAAGCAATATAAGAAATTACAAAAGAATGTTCTTGAGGTTGCTTCATAATGAAGTAAGAAGAAAATTGCTTAAGAAGCATCCTAGGATGACTTGGGGATCAAAGCCTTCTATAAGAAGTTATTTAGAAGCTTTTTGAATCCTAGTACATACAAGTGTTGAGGTTGAGGGGCTTCTTAGTCATAACAATATATGACTTGTGGTTTAGTTTTGAACCTTCTAATCTTGTTTTGTTATTGTGTTGTTTAGTAATAAGTCTCACATATCTAATTATCTTATTATACTTTTGCATAGTCCTTGGATCTTCTTTGTAATAAGTTGTGTCAACATTATTAAGTTAGTATTGTGGATTGTCATTTGATAAAAGGTAACATAATTAGTATATTATGCTGATCTTTTCTAAGAAGTATTGCAATAATTATTGTATTAACCTATATTATTAATTCAAACTTTCTTCTTCATATATTATTAGTATTTTATTTATTTATTTATTTATTATTTTAGATTTTATATCATATGATTGTTTTTCTTCTATGTCCTTTATAATATTTTTTTAAAAAATCAAAGCAAAAATATTTTAGCAATTAGTTTTTAAAAGATAAAAAAAACTATTTATAAAAATTTCAAACTTTACATATTTTCTTATTAATAGCTATTTTGATGACTAAAGTTTTAATTCTATTTAGTCAATAATTATATATATATATATATATATATATATATACACATTTTAATAAGACCAATTTTTTTTCTGACAAAGAAATAATCATAATAATTTATAAAGTAATGTTTTTAGATTCTCAAATAACTTTGTACTTTATAAATTATTATGATTATTTCTTAAACTATCAAATAACTTCAATGTAATTAATTTACCTCAAATAAGAACTTAATGCAAATGTATCAGCTTTGAAGACTTTTTTTTAACAGTCTAACTTGCTCAACTTTATTATAAAATCAATACATATCTAGCATTATCTTTTTAAACTCTTGAGAGAATCAGAAATGCTTCATAATGAATTATTATACTAAACTTCTTTTTATGAGCACTCATCAGAGAAGATGAAATTATTACTACATATATACATAGTTTTAAAAAATTACAAACATACATTTAAAAAAATACTATATAAAACAAAAATACAAATTTTTGAATTATAATATTACAGCCTTGGCTACAAAAAAAAATATTAAAACCAATATATCTTTTGAGATAATTCCAGACATTATTTATCCTAACAACCATTATATTCTTAATCACCACTTAGCCATTACAAACCTTGCCCACCATTTGCATACAAACAACCTATTTTTGTAGAAAGTTACAAATAGTTAACAAACAAAAATCTTGTATATTATTCTATTCCTTAAATTATATTGTGACGGTAAATTTGTGGTGTGATAGATGTGTATGTGGGTGACGTGGCAAAAAGACGGCACTTTTGCTGTGGAAAAGCAGAGAGGCCAAATGGCGTGACGCCGAACTTGGAAGAGAGAGTTGGTTTATCCGCACTCCATTCATTCAACTTTATCTTCCATTGATTCCTTTGTACTTGTTGCTACAGTACCTCTGTTGATCAGTAGGATCTATATATGGCGCATGTGTTCCACGAGGGGTTATTGCCAAAACTCCAAAATATGTTGCATACAAGAAGGGTGAAATAAGACGATTTTTAACCTGAGGTTTGACATGAATAAGACACGAAATTATTCGAATGAGACTCTCCCTTGTATTGAATAGTATTTAGCTGGTAGAGTTGAATCGAAGTGCATAGCAAATCAAATCAACCACCCTCAAGTTCAGTGCCACTGATTAGGTCCTTCTTCTGGGAATGATGCTCGTGAATGCTGATTGAAATAAATAAAAGGAAAAGGGTGCCGCTTTATATGAACTAGCCTGCATTATAAGACCTGCTTGTAAGGGGTGCATCAGTTGCAGATGATTAGTTGGGGATACTTGATAAAAGCAGCAAATCAAACTTTCTTGCTCTCATTTTTAGCTGATGCTTGTGTCCGTTGAATGGAAGCTGATGCGGACCATGCCTGCAGTGGACCACTTCCAGAAATATGGTGGAATTTTAGTGCGTCTACCGACAAGCCAGGCATTTTCTGCAAATGCCAATGCAGCGTCTGCAAATTGTGATTCTCTTCATGATAGGCCAGGTCAAAACATGATAGTTTTTTTGTACATACATTTATCGGCACATAAAGAAAATTGAAGACATTATTAATGTCGGGTTGTATCACAGTAAGCGTTACGGAGTGACCTTTTGCATCAGAGTACCGAGTGTTGGTAACTTTGGATCTCATATTATGAAAATTTGTTCCCGTTCCAGGTGTTCTGTCCAGAATAATTTCATTTAGCTTGTGCTGCTGAGAATTTGATATACATGACTTCATTTTTATGATGAGCCCCATCTTTGTAACTGGTCGGTCATTTCCAATAAATATTGTTCTACTGACACAATTAGACTTGGATCCTCACCTTGATGTTATTACGTTAGGTTTCCCACTCTTAATGCACTTCAGCGGGTTGCCAGAAGTTCACATTTATTAACAGAAAGTGGACAAGTCATGATAAACTCGGATGCAGAATTTGTTGAGCAATGCAAGCATGTAAATGATCTCACAGAAAAGGAGTGCCGGAAACTATTTTATTGAATCTAATGAGATTTTTGGAGCACGAAAACGGGTAGAAGGGGAGGAAGAAAAAAAGAAAAAAAGTAAAAAAGAAAAAAAGAATGAAAATCCCAAGTGTTCGTAAATGAAAAATAAAAAAATCCTGGCTGCTTCGAATGGAATAGGCTAATTAAATTAACGTGAGAAGTTGTCGGCACCTTCCAAGCCTGTCGAAACATCTAAAGGAGTACCAGTTTCGTGTCCAGCTGTGTCCACCAAGTGTAGTTCTTCACGCATTTGAGTAACACCTGCCTCGTCCGTCATCTTCTCAGATTTCTTTGACTTTGACCTGGTCCCTGGCTTGCAACGCAGCTTGTCGAGGTGATGGTCACACAATTGGTACCCAGGTTTGGCCAATAGGGGACAGACCCAGCCCTTGCCGTCGTTCCTGTGGCACTGGTTGCCGAGAGTTTCAGCATTTTCTTGCTTGATGTATTTCAACTTCTTCGGACGGCCGATTCTTCCAGGCCTGATCTTCACTTCAGTCTCTGGCTGGGAAGCGCCAAGTACGGCACGCTTTCGTTTTCTTCCGGTTTTCGGGACATTGTCCTCACTACCAGTAGAAGTATGAAGTTCGTCTCCAGTACTAAACTCAGTTTCTTCCGAGTTTCTACTTGGCAAAGAATCCCTCTCAATCGGTGACCCCTGATCAGTAATATCCTGCTCTACATCTATCACTGAGCTGCAGAGGGCAAACTTCCCCTCTCCAAGTTCCATGTAATAAGGGGAGTTACGCAGTAGATTCGCAATGTGCTTACTGGATTGAGCTGCACCTCCCTCAAGTCCAGCTAATCCTTGCTTCCTTATTTCAGACATTATCTCCCGAGGTGTAAGACCAGCCCTGCCAGCTCGCAAACATACTGTATACACTGAAAACATTATATTCTCCCTTCTCTGTAATGATGGGTGGTCTGGTGACAAAGATGGATGATTTTCGAGAATTGTTGCTGTGGTTCGTGGAAGATATCCTGTGCATGCGGTTGACAATCAAAGCATGTAATGGTATCAGATGAATCCGCAAATTGTCTCTGAAACGTCAGGTTAATGAAGGATTTCAGAGGAAATGAAAGCACATGTTGAGCGAATTGAAACAAAGTAAACGTAGAATCAACCCAAGCATCGGGGCAAAAAAAAGAAGGCCTAAGTAGATTGTGGTTCAAAGCAGCGATATAGATTGTAGATCAAACTTGAGTTGACTGTAGACAACTTTGATACAAAGAGGTACACTGACGAGGAATTGTCCCTACCAGTAAATGATGAAATTCTTCTGTTCCTCCTAGATCTGCGCAAAATCAGACAAAAGTAAATCTATATACTTTTCGTTCATGAAAGTGGTAAACTGAGAGGTTATACTGGTCAGGAGGGTAGACAATTCAAACAAAAACAATGAGCGATAAAGGTTCCAATGAAAGTGTTAGGCCAATAGCAGTGTTTTAAGGCTTACTTCATCATGAGAAAATCAAAATCATGGTAAACATTTCAACGAAAGGAACAGATGAAGACCTTCGTTGAGTAGTTTCAGTAGACGTATCCTGATTCTCTTCGCGTGGAGGAAGAATTCCATGTCTGAGCTCTGTATACTCAGCAATCTAAAGAACAAAAACAATTATCAGTTCAAGACCCACTGTGGGTAAGAAAACAAGGTAATCCCATACTGCACGAGGGACTTGATCCGTAGACTCCTTTGGAAGTAACAGCTAGTGTGCGGGTAATTCTGATCCAAGTCCAGCCGCGTGCAATGGCATTAAAGCTGAAAAAAATGACTACGTCTTACCAGATCTGTGTTTAAGCTAAAGAAATGCAGCACTAGTTACAGGGCTAGTTGTAAGAATACACTCGAACAGCAAGTTCTTCCTGCATAACGGACAGTCATGCATGAATAGGGTTCCCATGTCCAAATTTCTCCTGCAAGGCTAGCCAGAAAGAGCATCTCCTCCAGGGCACATGTCTCTTGTCTGCATACATCATTCTAGCCAAATATTAATATATGCTGTCTTCCACGTCACAGCTTCGTCCTCACCCGTGTGCCTTTTTACAAGCTAAGCGGAGGAAAATTCAGCAACATCCCTCAGACTAATGGTACGGAGAGTAACCACTAAACACCTTGGGACTTATCTATCTGCTTGCATGACCATTGCAGCAGAAGGTTGCAGTCATCATCGTTCCAATTTCGCAACTGTGTAATTGTATTACACCAGTATTAAGTCACGCACTTGCCAGAAAGAATTAACTTACAGATCACTATGTTTTACTGCACTTTGTGGCAAAACTAGGCTCCCAAACCATAAGCATGCCGGTGCACTGCATCAGCTTTCATATGGACAAAAGTCTTCTTTCTCTACAAAACAACCAAATGAAACAAATAATCTTTGCAGAAGAAGAGATGTCAACGTTAAGAGCGCTGAACTTACTGAAGCTTTGTAATATTCAGGATTAACATGGTACTGCTCGAAAATAGCTTCATCGCTCTCAGGCTGAGGTGAAATACTAGTGCACGGTACGTCCTTTACTATCCCAGATCTTTTGCTTTCGCTGGGCAGTGGTTTTTCAGAACTTGTCCCTGCATCAAATGATTCTTTTTCTAAGCATGAACATCATCAGATGATATCCCAACCAAGATACAATTCTACGATTAACTAAACTCAAAGGCCGAGTCATAGAAACCAATGTTGACAGTGTAACCTGCAGTATTGCTCGCCCGCTCCCAATAGTTTGAAGGTTTTCTGCGAGAATGTTGCATCTCTACTTTTTGATTTTCGTTTTTCGCTAACAAAACCTCCAAATTTTCGACCTCCTTGACGGAACAAAATGTCTCATTTACTTGAGCAAGTGGAGCCGAAATTGAGCTTTCATCTCCGGAGATTAAGGCAGGACTAAGGGTTCCAACTCTCGCTTGTTTGGAACTTAAGTCCGAACAGCCAGAACTGTACCTCTCAAGCTCTTCAGGTGCATTCAAATCTATACCCCCAACTAAACGGCTCACATCCTGAGAGCCTTCTTCATTTACCTTACTGTGAGCTTCCTTTTTTGATGAACCAACGCCTTCGTCCTTCTTCGTCAGGAAACTAACAAACTCCTCTAAATTAGAATACGGTTCTAATTCGATAAAACCTTTGGAGTGCCGCAATCTGTCCAGCCACGTGAACTGAGAGCGAGAGGTAGAGTCAACCTTTTCAATTCCGACAGGCACAAGGCCTGCCCCACTTCCTTCATCTAACCCTCCTTCTCTCACCACTTCTGCATTGTTCAGGAACTCTTCTTCTGACTTCTCCTTCACCCCTCTGGAGCTCAGCACCAAATCAGATTGTTCTTGGCTCCCGAGATCAGGATTCGCACCTGACGAGGAATCCTCTCCTGCGTTTCCTCTCGAATGGTGCTTGCGAATACGCATATTTCACTATCACCAGCAATAGCTGTGCAATTTATCCGACAACTCCTCGAACCACAACAATATTCTGCCACCCAAATCGAAAGGAAGGTCAGGAAACCGTCCACTATGGTCCGAGAATCCGGAAAACTAATCTACTGTAAAAGTTTGGTATAAACAAACTACTAGCTTCAATACCATAGCGTGCTATTACGTTTGCAGTATTTCGTCTCATATATTAAGAATCTCATGCATGTTTGAGCTACCCAAATGTCCGAGTCGCAACGTGAGAGCGGTCAACTTCGAACTACTGTTAGACCTGCGAAAAAACCTCAAGAAAGGAAGTGGAACAGTGGTCCGTAGAACACAGTGTGCAGTGTCGTAAAGGAAGAGAACCGGTTCTAAAACTTAGCATATGGAGATTTGAAGAGAAACCGTAACGTAGCGAATACTCTCAAAAACGCTTCTTACTGCACTATCCTACTGAACGCCGCCAAAGGCCAAGAAATCTAATCACAATAGTGATCAGGGGCCTGCAACACGACTGTATGAAGTGGACTTGAGCTTTGAAATATTGCCGAATCAATAAATAAAAATTGAGAGCTTCCAGGTAACCTGTGAGTTGAGATGAACTTACACCGAGAAGGATCGACGCCGCCAAGGCAAAGAATTGCAAGAGCAGCCTTCTCCAGTAGAGTTCCTGCAAACGCTGCAAGCTTCACTCTAGGAACTCGCAAGCCGCCCTTCTCACTCAAGTAACGAAACTGGATAGCAATGGATCACAGAGGATCAGGTGAAACCGGAAATTCGGATGTTGACAAGAATTGTTCATCTAAATTTTTCAGAAAGACACAAGTGAAGCAAGGCTTTGCTCACATGCTTTAACTTCCCAGAGGCCCAAAACTTGGAACAAGTGGCACTGCCACATGGCAGACATAGGGCAACTCCAGAAAATATCATTCACACTATCCCGGGCTTTTCCACTGCTTCTGGACCTTTAAGGCTTTTACCTGCCTTGAGGCCTAGACTAATATTTTTTAGAAGACCTAGGGCAAAACATTGGGGAGCAGGTGTAATAAAACTGGACATACCGGGTACATGTGGCCATTTCCGGGTATCGTCAAGTTGGCGGCACTGGAGAGGCGGCAACATGCAATTGCTCTGCAAATCGAGTGTGGAGCCCTCGAGACACTAGAGGACTCGCCGACCAGCTCAGTCATCACGAGAGAGCTGAACTTTTGGCGAGCCATGTTATTCCTTTCCATCAGAAAGTACTGCAAAAGCAAAAGCCAAGACTAAAAATCGAATCCAATTTAATCAGCTTCCGCGAAAGCACCAACTCAACACCCAAAATTTGGTGCCAAACCCTAGGCTTACTAAACGGATGCAATGTGGAGCGTTCTGAGCTAATCTTCGACTAGATCACTGATTGAATGCACACGTGTTCTTATGCTCCCAACCTCAAGTTTGCATGCCTCTGTCCGGCGATCGTGAAGCTCGATATTCAGGTGCAATCGATGAAGATCCAGAGCTTCCATCCTTAGAAATCTCGTCTGGCTTATCCCGCCGCTACCTTTCCACTTCTGGGCCTAGATTTTGCCTCATGCATTCACCCTAATCATCAAGCCAACACCGTACCTGAAACTATCTCAAATTCTTAGATCACTCATAAAGTAGCTAACTTGGCAACCGCAAAGGAACCCTAATCTGACAACAACGAATGGGATAATCAGACACTAACCTACAGCAGCAGACGCAACACTAAACTCCAGGTCAATGGCCAGGTCTAGGGTTTGACGACAATTTAAACCACAATCATAATGATGTTGCTAGATATGCGCGACGTGAGTCTCGAATTCATGCACCTTCTCGAAAGACTCCTGTACATTGCTTCTGGTCAAAAGTTTCGTGTCCACCATTGCTGATTAGGCTGGATTATCGAGGCGGCTTTGTAGTGGGCATTTGCAAGTGCATTGCGAAGGCATTTTCAGATTTCAGACTCCGCTCACAAACCCACCTTTCCATTTTGTCAGTTCAAAGTCGGGAAGGAAGTCGAGGTTAACTCGTGCGAATTATCCCCTTTTGTTTTCGACTGAGATCCTTTTAGTGCAGTGGACCACCTCATTGGTGTTAAGATTTGACAACATTTCTTTTTTCTTTTTTTTTCTGAGTTTAAAATTGTGTTCGGTTTTAAATCTGTGATTAGGACTAGTTTACATGGTTATGCAACTTCTGCCTTTTCTTCCCCTCCGTTAATGAATTCTAAAGACTCATGCAAGTTCCATTCGTGGTCATTGGCAACAATAGAAAGCTTCTCGACCACTTCCGAACATGTGCAACGCCTCAAATGAAATGCAGAAAATGAAAATATAGATGTACACACACACCCACACACCAGAGGACACAAGGCGCTAGAGTAAGCTTGGTTGGATAACGCTGGTTCTCAAGAGTTCTACTGCCATGTGGTGCCATAAAATTCAATTCGATTGCGGACAGAGTGGCTAATGCACCTGAAAGGATCAAACCAAGTTGACCAGTTTGGTACAGCCCCAGGTACATCATCCAAGAACACTCATGACTAGTAATAATGGAGGCTGTAGATCAAAGCCCTCGGACACAATAGTACATCAAGTCGATGGACATACTTTAATCAACCACGAGAGTTTCAGCATGCCTCGAGCTCTGTAGCATTATACTAAACCTATATGCCGTTCATTCTCAATAGTTTTGGTGTGGATCTAAATCTTCACGTCGCTCCGATTTTAAATCTATACTGGTAAGTGCATTTCTATTAGAACCGGTGTTTTAAAAAGCTGAATGCAGAAATATAGAATTGGGGTCCTTGCAGACCGGTTTGCGTCACTGTCGGTACGACAACCGCTGCCACCATCTCGCTGAGGACAGGTTTGAGATTTGATAATATTGCACGCGCCCGACCTGAGCTTCCTGTACATGTGCCTTCTGGAATGAGTCCCGCCCAATGTTTCGGGTCAACATTTTCTTGTCCATCACAATTAGTTTGACTGGATTACAGGACTAGCTTTGAAGGTCGAATCTACAAGAATATGGTCTGTTACAGAGCTCACAGCTTCGATCTGAGCCTTTTCAAATAAAAATTCTGGAGAAGGGAAAGTGGAGATTAAGCAGCACATTTTACCAAAGCACCTGGGCTGCTAGGGGACATTCAATCGAAATCCTGACTAACCTAATCCTGTACAATAAATTTTGCCACATCCTTAAAATGCTGATGGCATGACCTAAGAAGCTCAGTCGCACCTTTTAAAAGCTGTTTCTCAGTCCAACCAGCTCCGCGGTTAAGTCAAGATGCTCAGAAAATGCCTTGATCATCATAAATTCCGCTGCAAGGCTAGGATACCCATCATTTCCTCGAAAACGTCGTAGATGCATTCTTACGCACCAGACCCAGCTCCGCAGACTTACTACATCCTCATATCCTGCGTGCCAAAGATGAATCCATAGTTATTCAAGAAGAAATCGAACAACACAACACTTACATATTCACATAGCAAATGTCGTACTTCAGTGGTTTGAACGTAGCTGTTTGCATTGGTAAGCACTGGCAAGTCATTACGCATTCGCATCTCACACACCGTTCCTCCTGTAATAAAGACTCACAAGCAGTAGAATTCAACTCCACAAACGTAACGAATAATTCACCACCTATGCACGTTGCATTCTCCTTCGTGAAACTGAAGTAGTGGAGGTTGAAACGAACTCTGCAGACACAAATACCTACTACTGTTTCTGATGAAGCTGCAAACATAATCAGATGGGCTGACAAATTTGACTACGCTCCGAATCCCTTCATCTCGCATCTCATGCTCTAGTACTCCACAATAGCTCCCACAACATCAAGATAGTGAAGAAAGCACGCATGTTCACCTTCAGATCATAACTTCCTGAATGGCTCCAATTCCTGCTCCAACAAAAACACAACAACTCATCGCGTGAAGGTATGTCTGCGTGTGAAGACTCACCCTAACCCACAACCACTGTGACTCCTACGATTCTTCTTCACAATCAAAATCCTAAAAGCGCTTCAAAGTCACGAATCCTAAGAGTGACGCCCCAAAAGAAACTGCTTTGAAGGATATATTAAAAAGCACAATTTTATGGTGTTGTGCACACCAATGAAGCGTGCGTTGGATTCCGACTTGTGCACTTTTTACCAAATATAAATCCTGATAATTTTGGACCTAATTTTTTGAATTTTGGTATATCAAAATACTTGGTGTTCACAAACCATTAAAAGCATATTAATACTGTTCATGCTTTTCGGGTGTGTTCTTAGCTCTCTTAACATTACTATTTTAGTATGAAGAATTTAGTGGTATTTACTGCCCAACATAATTTTACATTCATGAGTGCAAAAAAAAATCACACTAATAATGGAAGTGAAATTTATCTTACTCCATACTTTCTTCATGTACAACCTTGCTAATAATATGTATTATAACTTTAAAGTTCTATTTTTTTAATAGATACACTAAAGACCATATATCATTTTATGGCTCTTGTATTATAATGGCATCCAATTTTAAGCCTCTTTAGAAATACACCAAATAGTTGAAGGGATTTTTTTACCTTTGTGTTCATCCATAAAGAGAAGACACTGAAATATGGTTGAAGAGAAGAAATGAATAGATAATTTCAAGAATGGAATGTGAGAATTAGAAGTTATTTTAAGACTTGTGTTCACATAAGAGTTGTAGAATGCAACAACTTGGCACTTTGGGTGCACAAATTAATTACACATAAAGTAACATCTATTTACTTTATCAAAGTTGGAATTATTTTCAAAGTGAGATTTAACTTACTTCTTCAAATCGGTTGTAATGTTTGGTAAATATGTTTATTTTTTTAAGTCATCAAAAAGTTTTTGCAATGTAATACCCTTTTCATTCACTTCTAAGAACTAGACATACAAAATATAAAACAATGATTGTTTGAGTTCTTTTTATGAATGAACTTGCTCTTTCTCACTTTTATAAACTTTGAACTTCTTTTTAGCATTGATTGAAGTTGAATTCTTAACCTTGCTATATATGATTATATCTTCATCATTGAGTTGTATGAAAATATTAACAACATTTTCAATTGTCTTAATCACAACTACCCTTGATTAAGAGCTATATATTACTGACCACATTTCACATGAAATTATTCATCAAATTTCACGGTAATATTGTAAGAAAAGTTATTTCCTTCATACATGCAATAATTCATTGTAACATAGCCATTAAAGTATAGAGATCAAATTTAAGGAGTTTACATTCTTAAATCCAAGAAGTAAATAGATTTCTTATATAAGATATTGATACTTCCTCCTTATTAATAATTATGGTAAGGCCTCATAACTTTGATAAATTCTTCAATTACAATCACAATTTCAAATATCTAAATGCTATTGACTTCAACAAATGAATAATTGTAGAAGGATAAATAGCCAACCATATCTGTAACAAGGTCTAGATATAATAATTGTATAGATAATTAGAACCACAAAAGTTTCTAGAATTGGAGTTAAGTTAGTGGACTAAGTAGGATCTATTGTGGAACATTCTAAAAAGAGTTTAAGATGATTATTTAGATGAGACATACTATAGAACCTTCTAAAAAAGACTTAGGATGGTTATTTAGATGGAATCCACTTAAAAACCTCCAAAAAATGAATTTAATGTAGTTATTTAGATGGAATTCACTACTTAGGAACATTCTACAGAGTCCAGGGTGGTAGAACAAGGTATAAATAGGATGGGCCAAGGCCTTTTGGAGCATCTAGTCAAGTATGGCTTCAGATCCTTTATCGTAGTAAAATTTGGTTCTGTATCTTTCTGTTAAGATCTGTTCTGTTTTGTTTCAATTTTCTCAGTTTATCTTTTATGTCCTATTTTGGTTTAGTTCCATTTAGTTTTGTTCTATTCTATTTTATCCTATTTTGTGATGAAGCTTTATATTGCTATGGTTTAGAAGGAACTGTCATGGACATACTCATATAAGCCACTTATTACATATATAAACAGGTAAAAGTAAGTAAAAATATATAAAAATAAGTTAATTTTATAATATTTGGTATGAAAGCTTCCTAGAAACTTTATAGATACTGCTTTGATTTTATAGGTGTCTTTAATTGACTTTTTGGATTAGAAACGTAGTCAACAAGTTGGCCATATACCACACATGTTGTTAGCTTGAAGACCAAGCTAACTATATGGCCCACACATAGAAAAACTTGCCTTGTAAGTCAAGGCATGTGTCCTAAAAAATCAACACATATTAGAGGTCCTATAGAACGTTGCTGTCGTACTGTAAATACTTACAGTATGTAAAAATTAGTTAGAACATATTATATGTTAATAAATCTAGATGTGTGTTAGAGTGGCTAGTAGATTAAATTAAAAAGAGTTGGTATAAGAAACTTTACTTTGTTTCATTACTTGTTTTGATTTTGACATTAAAAATATATATATATATATATATATATATATATATATAGACCTAAATATTTAGTATAAAGCTTAAGAGAAGGTTTGGGCCAAAAGAAGAAAATCTCAACTAATAGGAGGCTTAATGGGAGGGATGAAAGCAAGGCATGGTTGGATGAAGGCAAGGAATGGAAAACTTCATTCCTATTGGTCGAAGGCCATGCCCAATAGGCTTCAAGGAGGCTGCCTGAGGCCTTATTAGACGTTAGGGTTCCTCTTTCGAGGGCATTTGGAGATTACAAGCTAGAATTGTAAAGTTTAGGATTTGAGGTACAATTTGTATACAAAAATTAGAAGATTTGAAGTTAGAGTGAAGAAGTTATAGCCGTTTGAAGTTAAGGTATTTATTTAAGACATACTGTTACTCTTTTGAGGGTACGAGGAGTTTTACAATAGCTTTTGAAGATCAGAAGATGCGAATGGAATGGCGATTTCAAGACCTACATCTTTTATGAAAGAATTATTGCTTTTAGAGTTTATATAAAGGAGTTGTAAGGAGTTGAAGGCGGTGCTTCCAAATCAAAAGTAGTAAGTAAGCGGGTTTGTTTGTAGTAATGGTTGGAGCCATAACTTGAGTTTTCGGACGAATTTTTAGCTCAAATTTTTTGGAAAATGTGAAATTTTTGTTAAAAAGCTATATACACAAATTTCATGGTATTTGAGATTATATTTTGTGAAATATGAAGAAAATTGCACACATATATATAAAGACAAGGGTTTGAAGCGACTATTAGGGTTTTCAAGATATCTCAAGCTCTACAACGAATTTGTAGTTGAAAATTGTTATAGAAGTTAATACAAATACATCAGTATCTCATGTAAAATTTGAGTTTGTTTGGACAATCGGATTAGGAGATATGAGGTGTTGAAGTTTGGAAAAATCTCCACATAAGAATAAACAAGGTTTTTGAAGATTTTATCATATTTTGGAAGTTGTGGATTACTTGAGGATTGTGTATTTTGTGTAATTACTCAAAAAGAGAATATTTATGTATAAACTTAAGGCTTCACTTATTTTCAAGCTTGATTGAATAATTAGTGACAGCCAAAAGCCCAGTATTTTCTTGACACAAACTCCCTTTATCTTGACATCGCCACGTAGCTCCTAGTTAGATAGTATATATAGAGACAAGAGTGAAGCCTTCTTCACTCTTGTCAACTCCTTTCTTGCTTCCAGTCTAGTTTCAAGGGTCTCTAGTTTTCTTGACTTTTTGACAATAGCCATTCCAGTTTCTTTTTTAATATATATATCAAGTTATTTCTATTTTGTCATCTTTCTTTGAGAGAAGTCTCACTTGTTTATTTATCTTTATCATGTTCTTGTCCTTGATAGATTGACAAGAGTTCACTTATAGTATCCGAGCTTTATCTAATCTTGATTAAGAGTGGATTACCCCTTTTTCTTGATAAGACATAAGCATATTAGAAGTTGCAGATTACCCTCTTCTAAACTAATATTGTTCTTAGTATTTTTTTTGTTCTCAAGTCCTCCCTTTTATTTGTCTTAAGCGATATTAGACATCTTCTCTTTTTTAAGTGTTATCATGGCAAAACTTGCTGAAATGAAGAGTACAATGGCACAAATGCAAGAACAATTGAGGGAATTAATGCTTGCGATGCATCTACTCAATTTACCACCACAAGGAGCAATAAGATTGGCAGGAAGTGAAGATATAGAAATGATTGGAGCTGCTTCAATATCTGCACCAAATCATGTTATCAAGGACATGAATTCCAAAAAAAGATAATCTCAATACACTCTTGTATCACTCGAAAATACTTAGAAATCACTCAAAGGTGTTATATATTGAACTAGAATGGCTATTGTCAAAGACTAGAAAACATGACGACTCTTAAAACTAGATTGAAAATAAGAAAGGAATTGACAAGACTGAAGAAGGCTTCACTCTTATCTCTATATCTACTATCTAACAAGGAGCTACCTAACAACATTCTCGTCAAGGATAAGAACTCGATGAAAAAACAGTTCAGACAAGTAAGCCTTCACTTAAAGAAAAGTAACAAAATATGAATAATAGGTATGTATATTGAAAAGAGAAACTAGAATGGCTATTGCCAAAAGACAAGAAAACTAAAGACTCTTGAACTTGGACTAGAAGCAAGAAAGGAGTTGACAAGAGTGAAGAAGCCTTCACTCATGTCTCTATATATACTATCTAACTAGGGGCTATGTGGCGACGTTCTATAGGACCTCCAATATGTGTTGACTTTGTAGGACACATGCCTTGTCTTATAAGGCAAGTTTTTCTACGTGTGGGCCACATAGTTAGCTTGATCTTCAAGCTAACAACATGTGTGGCACATGGCCAACTTGTTGACCACGTTTTTAATCCAAAAAGTCAATTAAAGACACCTATGAAGTCAAAGTAGCATCTAGGAAGTTTCTAGGAAGCTTCTATATTAAATATTATAGAATTAACTTACTTTTATCTACTTTTACTTACTTCTACATATTTCTATATGTAATTATTAGCTTACATGATTATGGCCGTGACATTACCCCCCTTCTAGAGACGAGTTCCACGAGGAGTGGTCATCATATGTTGAGGAAATCTATGATGCGATGAATTGTATTCGCCACATACTCTGATCTCTGTTCTCTTCGAAGATGATTGATAGGGCCTCTCAACCATCGGTAGTGTCCCATACCAGGGCGGGAAGACCACCTAGTTATTTGATCATTGTTGAGGCCTTCGTAACTTCCTTCGAATAGAATATTTGGAACACCATCAGGAGTTGTTCCTACCTCTAGCAAAATCACCAAACATCGAGAGTCCCTTTCCAAATCGTGATACCAAACGCGTTGTATCTCACCATCTATTCGAGGAAGAACATGTCGTTCTTGAAGATGTTCATCTCGATTGCGTCGTCTTGAAGGTTGTGACAATCGTAATGTCTCGTCCGGTAGGTCAGCAAACGAAGGTTCTTAAGTTGAATCCGCTGGTTGTTGGCTCTCCATCTAATTAGCGTCACAAATGCAAAGAAGTTACAAATAAGTATAGGAAATTGAATGTTATCTTGCCTCAATCTTGTTTCTTTTATAAGAGAGATTTTCATCTTGGTTTCGATGGATGTCGTTGATGAAAAACTTTGACTTTAGCTGATGCATTTGCTAGATTCCTGGATGGCTCCCATGTGCGTTCACTAATATCATATCCGTGCCAATGAACAAGATATTCCAGCTTATTTCGGCGCTGCCTTGAGTCTAATATCTCTTCCACCTCAAATTCTTCATTATTATCTACTTCTATAGGAGGCGGTGGCATTTGTCTTCTTCCTTGTATATCCACTGTCTTATATGGTTCAAGAAGAGACACGTGGAATACAGGATGGATCTTCATTGACTCCGGTAGATGTAACCGATATGCAACTGGGTTGATCTGTTCAGAAACAGAAAAGGGGCCAAGCCTACGATAGTCCAACTTGTCACAAGGTCGAGTAGTCTTGATATTGCGACGAAGTAGCCATACCTTATCACCCACGTTGAATTGTGGTTGCTCCTTATGATATAGATTTGCGTTTATCTTTTGTCGTTCTTGAGCTTCCTTCAATTGTGTCTTCATTATTGCATGTAACTCTAACAACCGATTTGCCATATCTTCTGCTGCAGGATTATCAACTTTTGAAAAATCAAAAGTATCAAGTCGTGGATGATAGCCATAATTGGCAAAGAAAGGTGTTTGTTGCGTGGAAGAATGTACCGTATTATTATAAGCAAACTCTGCCAATGGTAAAAGGGTTATCCAATCATCTTGTTGGTAGTTGATAGTACACCTTAAATACTGCTCCAAGACTTGGTTTACACGCTCTGTTTCTCCATCAATTTGAGGATAGAAAGCCGAAGATAGCTTTATGTCCACTTTTAAAATCTTGAAAAGGGTCCTCCAAAATCTTGACACAAATTGAGTTCTCCTATCCGATATGATATCTTTAGGTAATCCATGATAGCGATAGATATTATCAATGAAAAGCTTAGCTGTTTCTTCACCTGTGATAGATTTTGTACATGGCACAAAGTGTGCCATCTTGGTGAAACGATCTACTATCACAAATATAGAATCATAAGATCTTGAGCTTGGAAGATCTGTGATGAAATCCATAGAAACAGAAGACCATGGTTGTTCTAGTATAGGTAATGGCTGAAGAAGTCCGTAAGGTCGATGACGAGGAATTTTTGATCTTGAACAAATATCACATGATTGTACAAAGTCTTTGACTGACTTCCACATTTGTGGCCACCAAAAATCTCTTGATATGAGTTCCAAAGTCTTATTATATCCAAAGTGCCCTGCTGCTGGAAAGTCATGACGTGCTTGAAGAACACGTAAACGTGCTTCTCCTTCTGGAACATATAGGCGTCCTTCAAAATATAATAGATTATTCTTGAACTCGAACTTAGAAGAATCATGAGACTTGGAAGAATTATTCTCGATATCGTGAACAAGAGGGTCTGAGGATATACTGGACTGGATTTGCTTGAAAAAAGTTGAATCAACAGTCAATGTTGATTTCATTGCTCGGAGATGAAATTGCTCCGGTTTTAAGAGGACCGTTCTTTGTTGCTCAAAAGCTGCATCTCCTTCTTTTGGTGCAAAATAAGAACGTCTAGATAGGGCATCGGACAAACCTTGTTGTTTTCCTGGCCGATAAGTGATAATGAACTCGAATCTTGACAAAGACATACTCCAACGAGCTTGACGACGATTCAACACGCTTGCTGACATGAAATACTCGAGGTTCTTGTGATCTGTATACACAGTGACTGGACTAGAAGCACCTTCTAGATAATGACGCCATTCTTGAAAGGAATCTATGATCGCAAGAAGTTCTTTATCGTGGATCTCATAATTGATCTCGGCTGCTGAGAATTTTCTTGAATGAAAAGCTATCGGATGAAGTTTGTCATCTGTTCCCATTTGTGATAAAACTGCACCCAAGGCAAAATCTGATGCATCTGTTTCCATAAAAAATGCCTTGAAAAAGTCAACACGATATAAGACTGGTGCAGAGACAAACGATGTCTTCAAGGCTTCAAATGCTGCTTTCGCTTCTTGATTCCATTGAAATTTATCTTTACTAGTCAAGCGTGTAAGTGGAGCTGCAACTCGTGAAAAATCTTTGATGAAGATCCGATAGTAATTGGCAAATTCCAGGAAACATTGGACATCTCTTACTGTCCTTGGAATCTTCCAATCCATGATTGTTTGGACTTTCTTAGAATCCATCATGAGACCATCATTTGAAATGATGTATCCTAAAAAGTCAACTTGAATAGTGTGAAATACACACTTTTCCATCTTGGCGTACAATCCTGCATCTCTAAGTTTTTGTAATACTTGACGAACATGTATTTCATGTTCTTCGACGTTTTTAGAATAGATCAGGATATCGTCTAGATAGCAGACGATAAAATTGTCTAAGAATTCACGAAATACATCATTCATGAGATGTTGAAAAGCAGCTGGTGCATTCGTGAGTCCAAAGGGCATGACATTATATTTGAAATGTCCATACCTGGTTCGAAACGCAGTCTTCCATTCATCTCCTTCTTTGATCCGTACTAGATTATATGCTCCTCTTAGATCTATTTTTGTATAGATCTTAGCTTGATTCAACTGGTCAAGGAGTCCTGATATCAAAGGTAATGGATACCTGTTCTTGATTGTGATCTTGTTGAGTCCTCGATAATCAACACACATTCGTAAAGATCCATCTTTTTTCTTTACGAATAGAATTGGAGCTCCTGCTGGAGATTTTGAATGGCGTATGAATTTCTTCGCTAAATTCTCGTCAATATATGTCTTGAGTTCAGCCAACTCATCTTGCGATAAACTGTAAATTGGTCCAAATGGTGGCTGAGTTCCTTCCTTGAGGTCGATTGAACAATCATATAGGCGATGTTCAGGAAGAATATCTGCATTCTTTTTCTCAAAAACGTCTTGATACTCCTGATATTGACTTGGAATGCCACTTGAAGTCTTTACGTTTTCAGAAATAGGTGCAGCATAAATAGCAAAAGTTGATCCTTCTTTTGCTGCGTGTATAAATGCTTTTGCACCTATCAGTACGGGTTTTACTATATTAGACTTATAATTTTTTACTTGGTTGATAGAACTATTAATAACGCTCTGGGAAAAGTCAAGTTTACGTGAATTCTAATCTATTCGAGGGTTATATTTTTCTAGCCAGGATAAACCTAAAATAACTGGATTAGACGGGGATTTAATTATGTTAAAAGCTATGTAGCTATCATGACCGTCTATTGTTACTTTTATAGGATGAGTTTTATGAGTGACATCTCCAGAAGACAAGGGACGACCATCTATGACTTCTACATGTACTAGTTTAGGTTTCTGTACAAAGGGTATTTTACGACTTTTAACAAATTGTTCATCTAAAAAACATGCTGAGGCTCCCGAATCTAATAAAGCAGAGGCTTTGTAATTCTTAGGTCCTAAATATAAGTCTATTATAAAACAAGGAGAGGGTTCTGAGGAGAGGATAGGACCTTCATTAGGAATTGTACAAGGTTCCAGCTGCATGGTCCCTATTGTAGCTGGACAAATCCGTTTTCCGACATGTTGTCTTCTTTGACCGTCATACCCCTCATTTTATAGTTGCGTCACTTCTTTGGACAATGTTGAGCAGTGTGCTTAGGTTCTCCGCAATATAAACATAATCCTTCTTGACGACGACAAATCTTTTCTTGCTCAGTTAGGGGTTTAAAACGTACCGCGTCAATTTGCATGTCTTCTACTTCCGAATATACGTTTGGTAAAGATGTTGATGTTGCCATTGAATAATAACGTTGAGGTTCCCATGAATGATTTTTGGATCGAAATTCGAAAAGTCGATTATCACATTTTATCGCAAAATTGATTGCTTGACTCAAAGTTTGAGGATCAGGTAAGTTGAGCATCAATTTCTTTACTTCGTATTGCAATCCATAAAGAAATTGACTGATGAGTGCAGCATCATCCCACTTGATGTCAATTGCAAGTTGTCAAAATTGTAAAGCATACACTGTTACTGAGCGATTTCCTTGTCACAGAATTTGGATCTTATTTGTTGCAACACGAGTTGCATCGTGTTCACCATACATAGATCGAAACTCTGCCAAAAAAGCTTCCAAATTATCCAATATTGGATTTCGTTGTTCAAGAAAAGACGAAAATCACGATAATGCACAACCAGAAAGTAGAGTGCTAATAAACCTGACTTGTGATCTTGGAGTTGGATAGCTTTGCGGTTGAAGTTCAATTATCAATTGTACTTGATTGATGAACACTCGAAACTTAGATCTCGTACCATCAAATTTCTCGGGTAAGGCAATTCTTGGTTCTCTAGTGCTTATAGGGTGTTGTACAATTGGAGAAGGAACGTGATTTGTTGTAGATGTTGAAGCAGCTCCGATCATCTCTATATCCCCACTTTCTGCTATTCTTGTTCTTTCATGTGTTGGTGAATTGAGTTGATGCATCGCAAGCATTAACTTCCTCATTTGCTCTTGCATTTGTGCCATTGTACTCTTCATTTCAACAAGCTCTGCCATAATGACACTAAGAAGAAAAATTTGTTTGATACTGCTCAAGACAAAAGAAAAGAAAGACTTGATAACAAAGAAGATACTAAGAACAATATCAGTTTAGAAGTGGGTAATCCGCAAACTTCTAATACGCTTATGCCTTGTCAAGAGAAAGAGGTAATCCACTCTTACTAAAGAAAAACAAAGCTCTGATATTGTAAGTACACTCTTGTCAATCTGTCAAGGACAAGAACTCGATGAAAAAATAGTTCAGACAAGTAAGCCTTCACTCAAAGAAAAGTAACAAAATATGAATAATAAGTATGTATATTGAAAAGTGAAACTAGAATGGCTATTGCCAAAAGACAAGAAAACTAGAGTCTCTTGAAATTAGACTAGAAGCAAGAAAGGAGTTGACAAGAGTGAAGAAGCCTTCACTCTTGTCTCTATATATACTATCTAACTAGGGGCTACGTGGTGACGTTCTATAGGACCTCCAATATGTGTTGACTTTGTAGGACACATGCCTTGACTTACAAGGCAAGTTTTTCTACGTGTGGGCCACATAGTTAGCTTGATCTTCAAGCTAACAACATGTGTGGCACATGGCCAACTTGTTGACCACGTTTCTAATCCAAAAAGTCAATTAAAGACACCTATGAAGTCAAAGCAACGTCTAAGAAGTTTCTAGGAAGCTTCTATATTAAATATTATAGAATTATCTTACTTTTATCTACTTTTACTTACTTCTACCTATTTCTATATGTAATTATTAGCTTACATGATTATGGCCGTGACAATTTTATAGGACCTCAAATATGTGTTCACTTTGTAAGACACTTGTCTTGACTTACAAGACAAGTTTTTCTACCTGTGGGCCACATAGTGAGCTTGGTCTTGAAACTAACAACATATGTGGCACATAGCCAACTTGTTGACTACGTTTCTAATCCAAAAATTAATTAAAGATACATATGAAGTCAAAGCAGCATCTATGAAGCTTCTAAGAAGCCTCTATACTCAATACTATAGAATTAACTTACTTTTATGTACTTTTACTTACTTCTACTTATTTATATATGTAATTACCAGCTTACATGAGTATGTTCGTGATATTACCCCCTCTTCTAGGAACAAGTTCCAAAAGGAGCGGTCATCATATATTAAAGAAATCTATGATGCGACAAATTATATTCGCCACATACTCTGATCTTTATTCTCATCGAAGATGAATGATAGGGCCTCTCAACCATCAATAGTGTCCCATATCAGGACGGGAAGACCATTCAATTATTTGGTCGTTGTTGAGGCCTTCATAACTTCCTTTGAATACAATATTTGGAACACCATCAGGAGTTGTTCCTACCTCTAGTAAAATTACTAAACATTGGGAGTCCCTTCTAAGGTCGTGATATCAAATGCATTATATCTCGCCATCTATTCGAAGAAGAACATATTATTCCTAAAGATCTTCATTTTGATTGCGTCGTCTTGAAGGTTGTGACAATCGTAATGTCTCATCTGGTAAGTCATCAAATGAAGGCTCTTGAGTCGAATTCATTGGTTGTTGGTTCTCTATGTCTCGAGCGTCACAACTACAAAGAAGCTACAAACAAGGATTGAAAGTAGAATGTTATCTTGTCTAGTTCTTGTTTCTCTTGTAAAGAATATTTTTATCTTGGTTTTGATGGATGTCGTCGATGAAAAGCCTCCACCGCCTTTGTTGCATTTACAAGATTCTTTACTGGCTCCCATGTGTGTTCACTAATATCATATCCGCGCCAATGGATAAGATATTCCAATTTATTTCGGTGCCACCTTGAATCTAAGACTTCTTCCACTTCAAACTCTTCATTATTGTCCACTTCTATAGAAGGAGGTGGAGCTTGTCTTCTTCTTAGTATGTTCAGTGTCTTGTATGATTCAAGAAGAGACACGTGGAATACTGGATGGATTTTTATTGACTCTGATAGATATAAATGATATGCAAATGGATTGATTTGTGCAGAAATAGAAAATGGTCCAAGCCTTCGATAGTCCAACTTGTTACAAGGATGAGTGGTCTTGTTATTGCGATGAAGTAGCCATACCTTATCACCGAAGTAGAATGGTGGTTATTCCTTTTGAGAGACATCCACATTTATCTTTTGTCATTCTTGAGCTTCTTTTAATTGTGCCTTCATTGTTGCATGTAACTCTGACAACTGATTTGCCATATCTTCTGCCGCAGGATTATCAACTTTTGAGAAATCAAACGTATCAAGTCATAGATGATAACCATAATTGGTAAAGAAAGGCTTTTGTTGCGTTGAAGAATGCACCGTATTATTATAAATAAACTCTGCTAATGGCTGAAGAGTTATCCAATCATCTTGTTGATAGTTGATGGTACATCTTAAGTATTGCTCTAAGACTTGATTAAGACACTCTGTTTGTCCGTTAGTTTGAGAATGAAAAACTGAAGTTAGTTTTATATCCACTTGTAAAATCTTAAAAAGGGTTCTCAAAAATCTTGATACAAATTGAGTTCTCCTATCTAATATAATATCCTTTGGTAACCCATGATAGTGATAGATATTGTCAATAAAAAGCTTAGATGTTTCTTCACCCATGATGGATTTTGTACATGGCACAAAATGTGCCATCTTGGTGAAGTGATCTACTATCACGAATATAGAGTCATAAGAACCTGAGCTTGGAAGATCTGTGATGAAGTCCATAGAAACAAAAGACCATGGTTGTTCTACTGCTGAAAAGTCGTGACGAGCTTGAAGAACACGTAAACGTGCTTCTCCTTCTGGAACATATAAGCATCCTTTGAAATAGAGTAGGTTGTTCTTGAATTCGAATTTAGAGGGATCATCAGATTTAGAAGAATTATTCTTGATATCGTGAACAAGAAGATCTGAAGACATACCTAGTTGGACTTGCTTGAGAAAAGTTAAATCAACAGTCAATGTTGATTTTATTGCTCAAAGATGAAATTACTTCAGCTTCAAAAGAACCATTTTTTGTTGCTTAAAAGCTGCATCTCTTTCTTTTGGTGCAAGATAAGAATATCTAGATAAGGCATTGGACAAATATTGTTGTTTTTCTAGTCGATAAGTGATGATGAATTCGAATCTTGATAAAAATATGTTCCAATGAGCTTGACGATGATTTAATATGCATGTTGACATGAAATATTTGAGGTTCTTATGATCTGTGTATATGGTGATTGGACTTGAGGTGCCTTCTAGATAATGATGCCATTCTTGAAATGAATCCACAATTACAAGAAGCTCTTTATTGTAGATTTCATAGTTAATCTCAACTATTAAAAATTTCTTGGAATGGAAAGCTATTAGATAGAGCTTGTCATTTGCTCCCATTTATGACAAAAGGGCATCCAAGGCAAAGTCTGATGCATCTATTTCTATAAAAAATTCCTTGAAGAAGTTGACGCAATACAAGATTGGTACAAAAGTAAATTCTTTCTTTAAAGCATCAAACACTACTTCAGCTTCTTTACTCCACTCAAATTTGTCTTTACAAGTCAAACGCGTAAGTGGAGCTACAACTTGAGAGAAGTTCTTAATGAAGATTCGATAGTAATTTGCAAAGCCCAAAAAACATTGCACATCTTGTACTGTTCTTAGAAACTTCCAATCTATGATAGTCTGGACCTTCTTGGGATCCATCATTAGGCCTTCGTTGGAAATGATGTATCCTAAAAAGTCAACTTGAGTAGTATAGAATACACACTTTTTCAACTTGGCATATAATCTTGCATCTCTTAGTTTTTGTAACACATGACAAACATGGAGTTCATGTTCTTCTGTGTTATTAGAGTAGATTAGAATGTCGTCTAAATAACAAACAACAAAATCATCTAAAAATTCAAGAAAAACATCATTCATAAGATGTTGAAAAGTAGCTAGTGTGTTTGTGAGTCCAAAAGGCATGACATTATATTCAAAATGTCCATACCTAGTTCGAAAAGCAGTCTTCCATTCATCTCCTTCTTTGATGCGGATCAAGTTGAATGCTCCTCATAGATCTATTTTTGTATAGATCTTTGCTTGATTGAGTTCATCAAAAAGTCCTGAAATCAAAAGTAAAGGATACCTGTTTTTGATAGTGATCTTATTAAGGCCTCGATAGTCAATACACATCCGTAGAGATCTATCTTTTTTCTTCACAAATAAGATCAGCGCTCCTGCTGAAGATTTTGAATGGCATATGAAGTTTTTAGCCAAGTTCTTATCAATTTACTCCTTTAGTATAGCCAACTTGTTTTGTGATAAGCAATAGATTGGTCCAAATGGCGGTTGAGCTCCATCTTGAAGATCAATTGAACAATCATAAGGTCGATGTTCTGGAAGAATATTTACATTCTTCTTTTCAAAAACATCTTAGAATTCTTGATATTGACTAGGAATACCACTTGATGTCTTTTCACTATCTGAAATGGGCGTGGCATATATAACAAAAGATGACCTCTCTTTAGCTGCATGCATGAAAGCTCTTGCCCCTACTAATAAGGGCTTAGATGTACTAGACTTATGTATTTCCTCTTGATTAATAGAATTTCGAAATAAACTACTAGGAAAGTTAAGGTCTTTGTCTATGAAACAAGCTGAGGCTCCTGAATCTAATAATGCAAAGACTTTATGATTTTTAGGTCCTAAACACACATCTATTATAAAACAAGATCAAAGATCTGAGGAGAGAATATGACCTTGACTAGATATTGCATATGGTTCCAGCCGCACGGTTCCTATTGTAGCTGGAGGAACTTGTTTTTCGATACATTGTCTTCTTTTGCAATCGTACTCCTCATTTTATGATTGTGTTGCTTCTTTGGACAATGTTGAGTAGTGTGTTTTGCTTCTCCACAATATAGACATAAGTCCTCTTGACGTCGTCAAGTCTTTTTCTGCTACGTGAGGGGTTTAAAACGTACCGTATCAATTTGTATTGGCTCTCGCCTTGATAGAAAGGTTTCCAAAAACTTAGAAGCTATTGCCATGACTTGACTTGTTCTTCTCCAATCACATCTTTGTTCTTGACGTCTTTCAAATAAACGATTATCACATGCAATAGGTTGAGTAATGAATTGTTCTAAAGAATTTATTTTTGACATTGTCAATAATAAATCTTTGACATTATCTTTTCATCCATAGTAAAATTGATTGATAAGGGCTTCTATTTACTCTTGTGTCACTTGAAAATACTTAGAAATCACTCAAAGGTGATAATATATTGAACTAGAATGGCTATTATCAAAGACTAGAAAACATGACAACTCTTGAAACTAGACAAGAAATAAGAAAGGAATTGATAAGAGTGAAGAAGGCATCATTCTTGTCTCTATATATACTATCTAACTAAGGGCTACTTGGCAATGTTCTATAGGACCTCCAATATGTGTTGACTTTGTAGGATACTTGTCTTGACTTACAAGATAAGTTTTTCTACATGTGGGCCTCATAATTAGCTTAGTCTTGAAGCTAACAACATGTGTGGCACATGGCCAACTTATTGACGACGTTTCTAATCCAAAAAGTCAATGAAAGATACCTATGAAGTCAAAGCAACGTCTATTAAGCTTCTAAGAAGCTTCCATACTAAATACTATAGAATTAACTTACTTTTATTTACTTTTACTTACTTCTACTTATTTATATATGTAATTACTAGCTTACATGAGTATGTTTGTGACACATGTCCCTTCTGCTATGGTGGAACGTCCTACTAGTGCTAGAGAACCAAGAATTGCCTTATTTGAGAAGTTTGATGGCACCAGATCAAAGTTTAGAGGATTTATCAATCAAGTACAACTTGTGATTGAACTTCAATCCCAAAGCTATCCAACTGTAGGATCGCAAGTTAGATTCATTGGTACGCTTCTTTCAAGTTTAGCATGATCATGATTTTCATCTTTTCTTGAACAATGAGATCCAATATTGGATAATCTAGAGGCTTTTCTAGAAGAGTTTCGATCCATGTATGGAAAACATGATGCTATTCATGTTGCAACCAATAAGATCTGTATTTTATGACAAGGCAATCAATCAGTAACGTTGTATGCTTCACAATTTTGACAACTTGCAACTGATATCAAGTAGGATGATTTTGCACTCATTAGCCAATTTCTCTATGGATTACAATATGATATAAAAAAATTAATGCTCAACTTACATGATCCTCAAACATTGAATCAAGCAATTGACTTTGTTATAAAGTGTGACAATCACCTTTTTAAATTCCGATCTGAAAACCGTACAAGTAGACCTCAACATAACTACAATTCAATAGCAATACCAACATCTCTTCAACACATACATTCGAAAGTAGAGGATATGCAAATTGATGTAGTACGTTTCAAATCTCTTATTGAGCAAGAAAAGACTCATCGTCATCAAGAAGGTTTGTGCTTATATTGTGGAGAATGTAAGCACAGTGTTCAACATTGCCCAAAGAAATGACGCAACCATAAAATGAGGAGTAAGGCAATTAAGGAAGATAGTATGTTGGAAAACAAATTTGTCCAACTACAATAGGGATTATGTGGCTGGAACCTTGTACAATGCCTAGTGAAGGTCCTATCCTCCTCTTAGAACCCTGTCCATGTTTTACGATAAATATTATTCTAGGACCTAAATATCTCAAAGCCTTTGCCTTACTAGATTCAAGAGCCTCAGTATGTTTCTTAGATGAAAAATTTGTTAAAAGACATAGCATATTTTTAGTAAAGAAAACTAAACCTGTTCATGTAGAAGTCATAGATGGTCATCCGTTGTCTTCAAGAAATATTACTCATGAAATCCTTCCTATAGAAATAGCAACTAATGGTCAAAGTAATTTTGTAATATTTAATATCATTAGATCTCCTTCTAATCCAGTTATTTTAGGTTTATCATGGCTAGAAAAATATAACCCTAAAATAGATATGACTTCTCATAGTCTTGACTTTTCTGAAAGTATAACTAAGAGTATAGTTAATCAAGTAGAAAGTCATAAGTCTAGTATAATTAAACCTATATTTGTAGATACAAGCGCTTTCTTGCATGCTGCAAAAGAAAGATCACCTTGTGTCATTTATGCCACACCTGTTTCTACTAGTGGAAAGACTTCAAGTGGCATTTCAAGCCAATATCAAGATTTTCAAGATGTATTTGAGAAAAAATAATGTGGATACTCTTGTAGAACATCGTTCCTATGACTGCTCAGTTGATCTTCAAGAAGGAATACAACAGCCATTTGGACCAATCTACAATTTATTTCAAAAAAAATTGGCTAAATTCAAGGAATATGTTGAAGAGAATTTGGCCAAGAATTTCATATGCCATTCCAAATCTCCAGCAAGAGCTTCAATTTTATTTGCGAAGAAAAAAGATGGACCATTGCAAATGTGTGTTGATTATCGAGGATTCAACAAAATTACTATAAAAAATAGGTACCGGCTACCTTTGATATCTAGACTTTTTGATCAGTTGAATCAAGCTAAGATCTATACAAAAATAGATCTACAGGGAGCATACAATTTGGTACGCATTAAAGAAGGAGATGAATGAAAGACTGCATTTTGAATAAGGTATGGACATTTTGAATACAACGTCATGCCTTTTGGACTTACAAATGCACCAGCAACATTCCAACATCTAATGAATGATGTCTTTTGGGAGTTTTTAGATGATTTTGTTGTCTGTTACCTAAACATCTTAATCTATTCTAAGAACCCAGAAGAACATGAACTTCATATTCACCAAATATTACAAAAACTAACAGATGGAGGACTCTATGCCAAGATAGAAAAGTATGTATTTCACACTATTCAAGTCGACTTCTTAGGATACATCATTTGAAATGATGGACTTATGATGGATCCTAAGAAAGTTCAAACTATTATAGATTAGAAGATCTCAAAAACGGTAAAAGATGTCCAATGCTTTTTGGGATTTGCCAACTACTATTGGATCTTCATCAAAGACTTATCTCAAGTTGCAACTCCACTTACATGTTTGACTTGTAAAGACAAACTTCAATGGAATCAAAAAACAAAAATAGCATTTGAAGCTTTGAAGACAACCTTTGTTTCTACACCAATCTTGTATCACGTCGATTTTTCTAAGCCATTTTTTATGGAAACAGATGCATTAGACTTTGCTTTTGGTGCTGTATTGTCACAAATGGGAATAGATGATAAATTTCATTCCAGAAAATTTTCAGCAATCGAGATCAACTACGAGATCCACAATAAAGAACTTCTTGCAATCATGGATTCGTTTCAAGAATGGTGCCATTATCTAGAAGGTACTTTTAGCCCAGTCACAATATATATGGATCATACGAACCTTGAATATTTTATGTCAACACGTATTTTGAATCGTCGCCAAGTCTGTTGGAGTATGTCTTTGTCAAGATTTGAATTCAAGATGACTTATCGATAAGGAAAATAACAAGGTTTATCAGATGCACTCTTTAGACGATCTTATCTTGTACCAAAGGAAGGAGATGCTGCTTTTGATTAACAATGGATGATTCTTTTAAAGCCAAAGCATCTTTATCTTTGAGCAATGATATCAATACTAACTATTGATTCAACTTTTATTAAGCAAGTTCAGTGAAGTATGTCTTCTGATCCTCTTATTTGTGATATTAAGGAAAATCCTTTAAAGTCTCATGATACTTCCAAGTTTGAATTCAAGAACAATCTATTATATTTTAAAAGACGTCTATATGTTCTAGAAGATGAAGCTTGATTATGTGTTCTTCAAGCTCATCATGACTTTCTAGTAGCAGGATATTTTGGATACAATAAAACTTTGGAACTAATATCCAAGACTTTTAGTGGCCACAAATGTGGAAATCAATAAAAGATTTTGTACAATCTTGTGATGTTTGCTCAAGATCGAAAACTCCTCACCATCGACCTTATGCACTACTTCAACCATTATCCATTCCAGAACAACCATGGTCTTCTACTTCTATGGATTTCATCACGGATCTTCCAATCTCAAGTGAAAATATGACTGGACAACTCTTTTGCCATTGGCAGAGTTTGCTTACAATAACATGGTACATTCTTCTAGAAAACAAACATCTTTCTTTGCTAATTATGGTTATCATCCATGACTTGATACTTTTGACTTTTCAAAAGTTGATAATCCTACTGCGAAAGATTTGGCAATTCATTTGTCACAGCTACATGCAATGATGAAGGTGAAGTTAAAAGAAGCTCAAGAACAACAAAAGGTCAATGCGGATGTCTACCAAAAGAAACAACCACTATTCCACATGGGTGATAAAGTATGGTTACTTATTATAGAAGGACACTCCATTTGAATGACAAATGGAGCAACAAAGTACCTTTGATAGGTTGAAAGAGGCACTCATTATTCCTTCAATATTGTAATTGTATGATTCCAACTTTCTTTATATGCTTGATATTGATGCTTTTGACTTTGCTATTAGAGCGGTGTCGTATTGTGACACGATTATATGGTGAAAATATGACTAAAAATAAATTTTTAATAAATATTCTATAATATTAATTCAACAAGAATTCAACATATTTTAATAAAGCTTTTATGAAAGCCTCTTAGCTTATTTTATTGTCTTAATAGCAAGTAGATAAAAACTAATTAATATTTTTACCTTCTAGGATATAGAATTTCTTTTATTATCTTAGAAAGTCCATAAATTGATAAAATCAGATTAGGAGAAGTAAATAATTAGTATAGTTGATACTAGAATTAAATTAAAGATAGGATTGGACTAAAAAAATCCTTGAAATAGATTAGATTGATACCTCGAGATCAACCATTTGTCAGATAGGGTCGAAATCAGATCTCTAGCCACTAAAACAACTGCCTAGGACAAAATAGGATTTTACTTAAAGATCAAAGATTAGAATTTGAAATTTAGGTTAAAGTTTGTTTTAAAGACTTAAGGTTCATTTTGGTAGGATTTGGAGAGAGTTAGCAATTGTTATTGAAAGTCAAGGTTTATATTGGCAACTTGGGATTTATGCAATGAAATTAGGACTAGCACTCTTCACTAGTTCGTAAAATTGGTGTTACATCTATAGTTTAAATTTTGATAGTGCTTGGATAATTAGGTGTTTTAAGTGTATGTGAAATTTTGTAGTAATCTAATAGTGCAATTGGGAGATATCTTGATTTTGAAATAAGTATATATCAGAAGTTGGCAGTTTAGGATTGGATAGGGTTTCTATGATATCTAGAGATCTACTAATTGGATTAAGGTGAAATTTGGCAAAGTATTGAAAGACTTAAAGATCAAGCTTAAAACCAATTTTGAATCAAAGTTAATAGTTGGAGAATGAGAAATCATTGTTGGAATTTTTGCTTCACCTTTCAAGTTGGCGACCAAGTGACATTAGCACAAATTTTGGAAGTTTTCTCACAATCTGTAAGTTGGATTGGACTGAAAATTCTTAAGCATATGAAAGACTTATATTAAAAATTACATGCAAAATTTCACATCAAGTGGATATTCAAATTAGAAGTTACAGCTTGTCAAAGCTAACTGATTAGAATTAGGGTTTATAAGAAAAATCTAAATTGTTTAAATATGAAAGTAACAAAGTAATTGAGGTTTATGTATGTATGAGGCTACTAAAAATTACATGCAAAATTTCACATCAAGTGGATATTCAAATTAGAAGTTACAGCTTGTCAAAGCTAACTGATTAGAATTAGGGTTTACAAGAAAAATCTAAATTGTTTAAATATGAAAGTAACAAAGTAATTGAGGTTTATGTATGTATGAGGCTACTAAAAAGAGTATTTTTTAGCAATTTTAAATTGGTATTTAAGATATATTCTTCTCATAGGAATGAAACCTATTAAGATTTCTTGAATGTTTGTGAAACACAACCTCACCTTCTACACCTTTGTGCCCGGTGTGTCAAGGACAAAGACTTGATGAGGGAAAATATACACAAAAGGCTATCTCGATATAATAAGTCAAAATATAAACAAGTAGGTATATTAAAAGCAAACTGGAATGGCTATTGCCACAAGACAAGAAAACTAAAGATTATTGAACCTGGACTAGAAGCAAGAAAAGAGTTGACAAGCGTGAAGAAGCCTTCACTCTTGTCTCTATACATACTATCTAACTAGGGGCTACGTGGTGACGTTCTATAGGACCTCCAATATGTGTTGACTTTGTAAGACACATGCCTTGTCTTACAAGGCAAATTTTTCTACGTGTGGGCCACATAGTTAGCTTGATCTTCAAGCTAACAACATGTGTGGCACATGGCCAACTTGTTGACCACGTTTCTAATCCAAAAAGTCAATTAAAGACACCTATGAAGTCAAAGTAGCATCTAGGAAGTTTCTAGGAAGCTTCTATATTAAATATTATAGAATTATCTTACTTTTATCTACTTTTACTTACTTCTACATATTTCTATATGTAATTATTAGCTTACATGATTATGGCCGTGACATTACTCCCCTTCTAGAGACGAGTTCCACGAGGAGTGGTCATCATATGTTGAGGAAATCTATGATGCGATGAATTGTATTCGCCACATACTCTGATCTCTGTTCTCTTCGAAGATGATTGATAGGGCCTCTCAACCATCGGTAGTGTCCCATACCAGGGCGGGAAGACCACCTAGTTATTTGATCATTGTTGAGGCCTTCGTAACTTCCTTCGAATAGAATATTTGGAACACCATCAGGAGTTGTTCCTACCTCTAGCAAAATCACCAAACATCGAGAGTCCCTTTCCAAATCGTGATACCAAACGCGTTGTATCTCACCATCTATTCGAGGAAGAACATGTCGTTCTTGAAGATGTTCATCTCGATTGCGTCGTCTTGAAGGTTGTGACAATCGTAATGTCTCGTCCGGTAGGTCAGCAAACGAAGGTTCTTAAGTTGAATCCGCTGGTTGTTGGCTCTCCATCTAATTAGCGTCACAAATGCAAAGAAGTTACAAATAAGTATAGGAAATTGAATGTTATCTTGCCTCAATCTTGTTTCTTTTATAAGAGAGATTTTCATCTTGGTTTCGATGGATGTCGTTGATGAAAAACTTTGACTTTAGCTGATGCATTTGCTAGATTCCTGGATGGCTCCCATGTGCGTTCACTAATATCATATCCGTGCCAATGAACAAGATATTCCAGCTTATTTCGGCGCTGCCTTGAGTCTAATATCTCTTCCACCTCAAATTCTTCATTATTATCTACTTCTATAGGAGGCGGTGGCATTTGTCTTCTTCCTTGTATATCCACTGTCTTATATGGTTCAAGAAGAGACACGTGGAATACAGGATGGATCTTCATTGACTCCGGTAGATGTAACCGATATGCAACTGGGTTGATCTGTTCAGAAACAGAAAAGGGGCCAAGCCTACGATAGTCCAACTTGTCACAAGGTCGAGTAGTCTTGATATTGCGACGAAGTAGCCATACCTTATCACCCACGTTGAATTGTGGTTGCTCCTTATGATATAGATTTGCGTTTATCTTTTGTCGTTCTTGAGCTTCCTTCAATTGTGTCTTCATTATTGCATGTAACTCTAACAACCGATTTGCCATATCTTCTGCTGCAGGATTATCAACTTTTGAAAAATCAAAAGTATCAAGTCGTGGATGATAGCCATAATTGGCAAAGAAAGGTGTTTGTTGCGTGGAAGAATGTACCGTATTATTATAAGCAAACTCTGCCAATGGTAAAAGGGTTATCCAATCATCTTGTTGGTAGTTGATAGTACACCTTAAATACTGCTCCAAGACTTGGTTTACACGCTCTGTTTCTCCATCAATTTGAGGATAGAAAGCCGAAGATAGCTTTATGTCCACTTTTAAAATCTTGAAAAGGGTCCTCCAAAATCTTGACACAAATTGAGTTCTCCTATCCGATATGATATCTTTAGGTAATCCATGATAGCGATAGATATTATCAATGAAAAGCTTAGCTGTTTCTTCACCTGTGATAGATTTTGTACATGGCACAAAGTGTGCCATCTTGGTGAAACGATCTACTATCACAAATATAGAATCATAAGATCTTGAGCTTGGAAGATCTGTGATGAAATCCATAGAAACAGAAGACCATGGTTGTTCTAGTATAGGTAATGGCTGAAGAAGTCCGTAAGGTCGATGACGAGGAATTTTTGATCTTGAACAAATATCACATGATTGTACAAAGTCTTTGACTGACTTCTACATTTGTGGCCACCAAAAATCTCTTGATATGAGTTCCAAAGTCTTATTATATCCAAAGTGCCCTGCTGCTGGAAAGTCATGACGTGCTTGAAGAACACGTAAACGTGCTTCTCCTTCTGGAACATATAGGCGTCCTTCAAAATATAATAGATTATTCTTGAACTCGAACTTAGAAGAATCATGAGACTTGGAAGAATTATTCTCGATATCGTGAACAAGAGGGTCTGAGGACATACTGGACTGGATTTGCTTGAAAAAAGTTGAATCAACAGTCAATGTTGATTTCATTGCTCGGAGATGAAATTGCTCCGGTTTTAAGAGGACCGTTCTTTGTTGCTCAAAAGCTGCATCTCCTTCTTTTGGTGCAAAATAAGAACGTCTAGATAGGGCATCGGACAAACCTTGTTGTTTTCCTGGCCGATAAGTGATAATGAACTCGAATCTTGACAAAGACATACTCCAACGAGCTTGACGACGATTCAACACGCTTGCTGACATGAAATACTCGAGGTTCTTGTGATCTGTATACACAGTGACTGGACTAGAAGCACCTTCTAGATAATGACGCCATTCTTGAAAGGAATCTATGATCGCAAGAAGTTCTTTATCGTGGATCTCATAATTGATCTCGGCTGCTGAGAATTTTCTTGAATGAAAAGCTATCGGATGAAGTTTGTCATCTGTTCCCATTTGTGATAAAACTGCACCCAAGGTAAAATCTGATGCATCTGTTTCCATAAAAAATGCCTTGAAAAAGTCAACACGATATAAGATTGGTGCAGAGACAAACGATGTCTTCAAGGCTTCAAATGCTGCTTTCGCTTCTTGATTCCATTGAAATTTATCTTTACTAGTCAAGCGTGTAAGTGGAGCTGCAACTCGTGAGAAATCTTTGATGAAGATCCGATAGTAATTGGCAAATTCCAGGAAACATTGGACATCTCTTACTGTCCTTGGAATCTTCCAATCCATGATTGTTTGGACTTTCTTAGAATCCATCATGAGACCATCATTTGAAATGATGTATCCTAAAAAGTCAACTTGAATAGTGTGAAATACACACTTTTCCATCTTGGCGTACAATCCTGCATCTCTAAGTTTTTGTAATACTTGACGAACATGTATTTCATGTTCTTCGACGTTTTTAGAATAGATCAGGATATCGTCTAGATAGCAGACGATAAAATTGTCTAAGAATTCACGAAATACATCATTCATGAGATGTTGAAAAGCAGCTGGTGCATTCGTGAGTCCAAAGGGCATGACATTATATTTGAAATGTCCATACCTGGTTCGAAACGCAGTCTTCCATTCATCTCCTTCTTTGATCCGTACTAGATTATATGCTCCTCTTAGATCTATTTTTGTATAGATCTTAGCTTGATTCAACTGGTCAAGGAGTCCTGATATCAAAGGTAATGGATACCTGTTCTTGATTGTGATCTTGTTGAGTCCTCGATAATCAACACACATTCGTAAAGATCCATCTTTTTTCTTTACGAATAGAATTGGAGCTCTTGCTTGAGATTTTGAATGGCGTATGAAATTCTTCGCTTAATTCTCGTCAATATATGTCTTGAGTTCAGCCAACTCATCTTGCGATAAACTGTAAATTGGTCCAAATGGTGGCTGAGTTCCTTCCTTGAGGTCGATTGAACAATCATATAGGCGATGTTCAGGAAGAATATCTGCATTCTTTTTCTCAAAAACGTCTTGATACTCCTGATATTGACTTGGAATGCCACTTGAAGTCTTTACGTTTTCAGAAATAGGTGCAGCATAAATAGCAAAAGTTGATCCTTCTTTTGCTGCGTGTATAAATGCTTTTGCACCTATCAGTACGGGTTTTACTATATTAGACTTATAATTTTTTACTTGGTTGATAGAACTATTAATAACGCTCTGGGAAAAGTCAAGTTTACGTGAATTTTAATCTATTCGAGGGTTATATTTTTCTAGCCAGGATAAACCTAAAATAACTGGATTAGACGGGGATTTAATTATGTTAAAAGCTATGTAGCTATCATGACCGTCTATTGTTACTTTTATAGGATGAGTTTTATGAGTGACATCTCCAGAAGACAAGGGACGACCATCTATGACTTCTACATGTACTAGTTTAGGTTTCTGTACAAAGGGTATTTTACGACTTTTAACAAATTGTTCATCTAAAAAACATGCTGAGGCTCCCGAATCTAATAAAGCAGAGGCTTTGTAATTCTTAGGTCCTAAATATAAGTCTATTATAAAACAAGGAGAGGGTTCTGAGGAGAGGATAGGACCTTCATTAGGAATTGTACAAGGTTCCAGCTGCATGGTCCCTATTGTAGCTGGACAAATCCGTTTTCCGACATGTTGTCTTCTTTGACCGTCATACCCCTCATTTTATAGTTGCGTCGCTTCTTTGGACAATGTTGAGCAGTGTGCTTAGGTTCTCCGCAATATAAACATAATCCTTCTTGACGACGACAAATCTTTTCTTGCTCAGTTAGGGGTTTAAAACGTACCGCGTCAATTTGCATGTCTTCTACTTCCGAATATACGTTTGGTAAAGATGTTGATGTTGCTATTGAATAATAACGTTGAGGTTCCCATGAATGATTTTCGGATCGAAATTCGAAAAGTCGATTATCACATTTTATCGCAAAATCGATTGCTTGACTTAAAGTTTGAGGATCAGGTAAGTTGAGCATCAATTTCTTTACTTCGTATTACAATCCATAAAGAAATTGACTGATGAGTGCAGCATCATCCCACTTGATGTCAATTGCAAGTTGTCGAAATTGTGAAGCATACATTGTTACTGAGCGATTTCCTTGTCGCAGAATTCGGATCTTATTTGTTGCAACACGAGTTGCATCGTGTTCACCATACATAGATCAAAAATCTGCCAAAAAAGCTTCCAAATTATCCAATATTGGATTTCGTTGTTCAAGAAAAGACGAAAATCATGATAATGCAGAACCAGAAAGTAGAGTGCTAATAAACCTGACTTGTGATCTTGGAGTTGGATAGCTTTGCGGTTGAAGTTCAATTATCAATTGTACTTGATTGATGAATCCTCGAAACTTAGATCTCCTACCATCAAATTTCTCGGGTAAGGCAATTCTTGGTTCTCTAGTTCTTACAGGGTGTTGTACAATTGGAGAAAGAACGTGATTTGTTGTAGATATTGAAGCAGCTCCGATCATCTCTATATCCCCACTTTCTGCTATTCTTGTTCTTTCATGTGTTGGTGAATTGAGTTGATGCATCGTAAGCATTAACTCCCTCATTTGCTCTTGCATTTGTGCCATTGCACTCTTCATTTCAACAAGCTCTGCCATAATGACACTAAGAAGAAAAATTTGTTTGATACTGCTCAAGACAAAAGAAAAGAAAGACTTGATAACAAAGAAGATACTAAGAACAATATCAGTTTAGAAGTGGGTAATCCGCAAACTTCTAATACGCTTATGTCTTGTCAAGAGAAAGGGGTAATCCACTCTCACTCAAGAAAAACAAAGCTCTGATATTGTAAGTACACTCTTGTCAATCTGTCAAGGACAAAGACTTGATGAGGGAAAATATACACAAAAAGGCTATCTCGATATAATAAGTCAAAATATAAACAAGTAGGTATATTATAAGGAAACTGGAATGGCTATTGCCTCAAGACAAGAAACTAAAGACTCTTGAACCTGGAGTAGAAGCAAGAAAGGAGTTGACAAGAGTGAAGAAGCCTTCACTCTTGTCTCTATATATACTATCTAACTAAGGGCTACGTGGCGACGTTCCATAGGACCTCCAATATGTGTTGACTTTGTAGGACACATGCCTTGACTTACAAGGCAAGTTTTTCTACGTGTGGGCCACATAGTTAGCTTGATCTTCAAGCTAACAACATGTGTGGCACATGGCCAACTTGTTGACCACGTTTCTAATCCAAAAAGTCAATTAAAGACACCTATGAAGTCAAAGCAGCGTCTAGGAAGTTTCTAGGAAGCTTCTATATTAAATATTATAGAATTAACTTACTTTTATCTACTTTTACTTACTTCTACCTATTTCTATATGTAATTATTAGCTTACATGATTATGGCCGTGACACGGTGTCGTGATGTCATACAATTGTATAGTGAAATTATAATCAAAATTGAATTTCTAATTAATATCTTATTATCTTAGTTTATTTACAATTTGAGGTGTCTAAACATGGCTTTTATAAAAGCCTCTTGGGTTATTTTTTTATCTTAATAGTTAGTAGGTTGAAAGTTAGTTAATAATTTTATCTTCTAGGTTGTAGAGACTCTTCTACTATCTTAAAAAGACCATAAATTGATAAAATCGGATTAGAAAAGATAAATAATTAATATAGTTGATACTAGGATTAAGTTGAGAGTAGGATTGGGCTAGAAAATTCTTAGGATATATTAGATTGATACTCAGGGATTGACCGTTTGTGAGACATGGTTGTAATCAGATCTCTAGCCACAAAAATATTGTATTTGGTGCATATTTTCGATGTCCTCATCCAATTCTTCTTCTTCATATTCGCTATTCAAATCAAAGTCATCTTGTTGTCTTGAAAGATTTATATCTTTGACAAAGTCTTTTATAATTATTTATATTTGCTTTTATTTGAATATCTTCACTCGCTTCCATTATCATCATCTTTTAATCCAATATATGCAATTTCTTTCAAAAATCTTCCAATCCATTTTCTTGATAAATACCAAAAATCTCTCATCATCTTTTCATAACTCACATAATATATATATATATATATAGATATATATTTTTTGAATGCCAATAATACCTACATCTTATAAGAGTACCTCCTTTTCATATCTCCATAGTCTTGCTTTATAATGATACTTCTCCAAAATATATATATATTTTTTTTTTGAATAAAACTTAAATCAAAGGCTTCTATATCTTGTAAAATGTACGTCCCTTTTTATAACTCCATAGTCTTGCTTTACAATGATACTTCTCTATTTTTTTTATTTTTTTATTTTTTTTTAATAAAATTGAAATCAAAGGCATCTATATCTTATAAATGTATCTTCCTTTTCATACCTTCATAGTCTTGCTTTACAATAATACTTCTCCAAAATCTTTTTTTTTTTTTTTTTTTTTTTTTTTTTTGAATAAAACTTAAATCAAAGGCATCTATATCTTGTAAATGTACCTCCCTTTTTATAACTCCATAGTCTTGCTTTACAATGATACTTCTTCATTTTTTTTTTATTATTATTTTTTTTTTCAATAAAATTGAAATCAAAGGCATCTATATCTTGTAAGAATATCCTCCTCCTTTTTATACCTCCATAGTTAATGCCAATGTTTCCATTTACTCCTCATGTATAAGTAGTTTGCAAATATCCTCCTTTGCACATGACCAAACCATTGTCGAGGTACAAAATTTGAAATGAAAAGATTGAATTGAAACCTCTTCCACATAGCCACATACATCTTTCTTGTATCTTTTTTCTTATTTCTTTGATTCCAAGTCCCATTTATGATGTCCATGTAATCTTTAAATCCATTTCTCTCATCTTTATATTTGAAGATTTTTAGATTTTCAACCCTTGAATTCCATACTTGATGATAAATTTTATCTTTGTCAAAATCCAATTGTGTCTCCATTACATGTGCATTATCTATGTAACTTTGACCTTGGTCCAAAAGAGAAGTGCTCACAATTAACTTAATCATAGTCAATGATTTAGCATCCTTATCCTTTGTCCCATAATCTTCATTTGCCACATAATCTTATATAACATCCTTCATATCTTCTTGAATGCATCCTTGTGAAATATCATAATCTTTTGTTTTCTCAAAGCATTGTATAACCTCATAATATTGAAAATTCTCATGCTCCTTTGAAATCTCATGCTCTTGAAAAGTCTCATAACTTTCACAATAATCCTTTGTAGTTTCACAACCACATTTAGTATCATAACCTTGTGCAATCTCATAACCCTCTTTATAATAATCATGTGAAAACTCATAACTTCTTTTACCCAACTCATATGTGGTCTCATAGCCATATGTAATTTGACTTTTATCATCATATCTATGCATAATTCTACCACTTCTCACATCATAATGTTGTGAATTCATACAATCTTCATGATTATAACCTTCAATAGATTCATAATCCATTTTTTGCAAAGGTTCAACCTTAAATTCTTCAATACAATCCAACGTATTAGGCAAAACATCCTCGCCTCCTTCAAATGTAGAAAATACTTTTTTATCACCAAGAGATTTTTCACCCAAATTGCCATAACTAACTTGCACAAATTTATTCAATATAGAATAGTCATAGCTTCCAACTACATTGTCATTAGTTTCCAAATCCTTAATCTTCACATTACCTTCAAATTTTTGGATACCTTGGCCTTCCATAGTAATAGTTTAAAAAGAATCTTTCTTCTCTCTTTCACCACCCTTGGTATAAGATCCAATTTCTTTCATTTATAAAGAATTAGTTTCTCCATTAAAATCCCCTATTTACTCTTCTATTTTTCTTTTTTTAAGATTAATCCCTTGCATTGATAAAGATGATATAGAAGCCAAAGTAGAAGATTTCTTAGGCCATATTAAAACTTCTTTAGTTTTTTCTTCTTGTTGCCTTGCTAAAACAACTACTACTTCCTTCAACTTCTCCCAATTATTAGTATAATCACTCTCCATAGACTCATCTTCAAGAAGCATGAAAACCTCATCTCCCAAGGTATCATCAAGACCATGTAAAAACAAATCTACCTTTAAATCACCCAATGATTGTCTCTCCAAGGATGAGAGTTGATAAAATCTCCTATCAAATTCTTCTAAGAATTCATAAAGATCCATATGCTTGCTTGATTGCAACTCTATCCAATCCAAAAACTTTTGCTTCGTAATCTTATCCTCATTTCCATCAATTAATTCTTCCTTCAAAAGTTCTTGAAATTTTGACCATGTTTCTACACCCCCTCCAAGCAATTTCTTCACTTGTTTATGAAATCTAAGTTCAATAGCCAAATGTAAGCTTGAGATCATCTTTGCCTCAGGGATTTGACATGTCTCCACTCACATGTATAAACTTGCAAAACTTAGTGATGTTGCATCCTTCAAACCTCCCAAATTTGTTGATGATTCCTTGCAATGTCCTTGTGATATCTTTTTCAATTGCTTGTATTCTTTGTTGTTCCTCCATAAATATATAGAAAGCCTTAAAAAACTCACTAATATTTGATCCATCCATAATATTCGGTATATCCAAAAACCTTCATGATACATCTTCCATTTTGTTCTACAATGATCAAAACTATTCCTTGGAATACTCCAATAAATACCTTATGATACTTCAAAATGCTCCAACATATCTATAAAGCCTTATAATACTCCATGATAATCAAAATATTGCTATTGTATATTAAGATAGTTTCCAAAGCTCCAAGAATTCAAAAGCTCCAATTCACATATCACCCAAAGCTCTTCTTCCAACTTTCTTGTATTTCTTCTCCAAAATTCAAATAATCCAAGAAAACCAAATTCCTTTCACCTCAAGCATTTCACGTCAAGTTCACCAAATATGTCGTATTACGTGAAGTCTTGCTTGAGAATGCACCGAGCACCTAGCTGTGGAAGGTAAAAGAAAATTGCAACAAAAGGTCCTAACAATTCAATAGGATTATAGAGAATTTATAATTAAATGTTAACAATCATAATCAAACATTAAGCAAGCTCAATTAAATTTTATTGAAGTTATAAAAGAAACACAAAGAAATCCGAAAGAAATATAAAAGAATATTACAAAAAACTTAGTCAAACTCTAACAAAAATCTAATAAAACCTTAAATTCTAACCAAATCCTAATCCTAATCCAACCTTAATCAAACCCTAGACAAACCCTAAATCCTAAACCAAATCCTAATCAAACCTTAATCCCTAACCAAACCCTAATCTAAACCCTAAACTCTAAACCTTAAACCAAATCCTAATACAAATCCTAAATCCTAAACCAAATCCTATTCAAATCCTAAATCCTAAACCAAACCGTAATCCAAATCCTAAACCCTAAACCAAACCCTAATCCAAATCCTATATTCTAAACTAAATCCTAAATCCTAAATCAAACCCTAATCAAACCTTAATCTCTAACCAAACCCTAATCCAAAACCTAAATCCTAAACCAAATCCTAAATCCTAAATCAAACCCTAATCCAAATCCTAAACTCCAAACCAAATCCTAACTAAACTCTAAACCAAATCCTAATAATTCCTATAACATATTTAAACCTCAATAACTAATGAATAAACCGTTGATCTTAACTAAAAATTTGCATACTTCTAAAAAGATAAGTTAAAAACAAACACAAAAAATTTGATAAGGATCGAAGTTATCAAATTGACGATATCTTCAAAAATATGCTCGGATATTGGCTGGCCTCCTTCTCCAATCTTAATGCCAATCTTCCAGAGCCAATATCTCTCCTTTGCACCTTTCGGATTGATCTCAAAATTCTCATATGCATAGAAAAACAAGTCTAATATCCTTTCACATAAGTTTCACTCCAATCCAACTAAGAAATCTCAAAAACCTCCACTGGACCTAAAATTCTAATTTTTGAGACCTTGACCCACTTAAACCTCAATATCCCTCAATTCAACGGTTAGATCAAGTTCAAATTTACAACAAATATTAAACACAACTATAACCATAAACCCACAAAATTTCACCAGTAGATCTATAACAAAACTCTTGAAATCACCCAATTTTATTTCATAATTTTATAAAATATAAACCTTATTTTATTTCATAAAACCCAAGTCATCCGAAACAAACCTTGACTTTGCAAAGCTATTACAAAGTCAATACAGATCCAAATCACCCAAAACCAACATCCTTTTACTTGTTATCCATGTTACATCACGACAACGTGAAAGTGGATATATATTTTTAATAGTTTGCTTATTGAGACCTTGATAGTCGATGCAATGGTGAAGTCTACTATCTTTTTTAGGTGTAAAGAATACAAATGCTCTCCATGGTGATACGCTTTCTCAAATGAGGCCTTTCTCTAAGAATTCGTCCAATATCTTCTACAGCTCTTCAAGTTTTTTTGGTACTAAGCGATAAATTGATCGACTTGCTTATTTGGCTCGAAGCAACAGTTTCATTTGAAAGAGGGTACCTTGATCATGAGATACAATACTAGTTAGGTCAGTTGGAAAGACATCTTAATATTTGTGTATGAGTTGTTCCACCTATTCTATTCCTTCCACTATCTTTTCTACCATTGAAGCAAGGTTTGGAACCACAATATATACCGGTTGCTCATGCTATAGTTGCTTCTTCATAAAGTTCGTCCTTATAAGTAAGTCTTTGGTTGCAAATTGTCTTTTTTCTTCACTTGATGCAGAAGTGTAAAGAGTTACTTTGCATCTTCCATCTTTAAAAGAGATTGTTCTTACTATCGAATCAACTTTTTTATTTTCCATCTCTAGCCATGGCAAACCAAAGATAACATCATATCTTAGCTTTGTTATCTTAAATATCTCTCTTAAGACATAAGTGTCTATCAATCTCAAGATTTCTTCTTCAAACATCTCACTCAATATATTCTCTCAATCATCTGCAAAGTATATACTTTCTCTCTTAATTTCTTTGGTTTTAATTCCAAATTCATCGACAATTTGAATTGAAATGTAATTTTTTGTAGACTTGCAATCTACAAGCACTGGACATGGTTGTCTTCTTAGTAGTCCCATTAGGTGTACTAGTCTACTCTTTTTATAATTATCTAAGGCTAGGCCATTTATCTTTGAGAGACAGTGGCTACTCCTACTAATAGCTCTTGGTGCCTTTACTGGAGAGCCCCGTTTTTCTGCTGTGACTTATTATCAACTTAGTGAATTTTGAGACTATGAACTCGCCTTATCTTATTAATACTTGTACTTTGATATTTTGGATAATTTCCAATCTGATGGCTTGACTCACAACAATAGAAATACAATCCTTTTTGTACCAACATTTGTCATCTATGTCGTATCAATGATCTTTATAGGGCATCAATCTCCATTGGCATTGGTTGTTGTGCCATAATATTAGATAGTGGCATAGGACTTTGTGCTATAAGTTGTGCTCTATAATTTCAAAAATCTATAGCATTGACTCTCTCTACTATCCAAATTCATTGTTTGAATGTTTTTGGATTCTTTAGCTCCATCTCTCGCTAGGCCCTAGGTTTCAAATCTTATAGGAATCAATCCATCATCTCTGCCTCCAAAACATTGTCAATTTGGAGATATAAGAACTTGAATTGAGAGACATAATTTCACACCAACCTAGCCTGTATAAGATTTACTAAGTGATTGCATGCTATCTTTTCTACATTGATGGATCAAAATTGATTCCTAAACTTGGTCTAAAACTCCTCTCAGTTACAAAATCTACCTTGAGTTCCATAACTTTGAACTCGATGCCTCCACTAAATGGCTCCCACATCTTTTAAATAGTTGACTATATATATTATTCTTTCAGTGGAATTTATTCCAGATAATTGTAGATATTGTAGCATGTTGAAGAGCCATTGACATACATCTTCTTCTCTTGAAGTCTCAGAGTATGTACTAGGCTTATTAAATTTCAACCTAATAGATGTTGATTCTCTTATCCTTAAGGCTTCTATTTGCTCTTGCAAAGTAGCTATCTGGCTTAAGAGATGTTGTATTTGAGCTTCTATGTGGGATTATTTTGCCATATCTTTAATGTTGTAATTTTTTTGCTAAATGAGACTATTGTAATGCCTTTTCATCTTTTGATTGATTTTTTAAGAGTACCTCATGGTAGCCTCAACACAGTACCTAGTGTGACCACAACAACTGACCTTAGAATAAATAATGACTATTGACATGCTATCAAAAGTAAACAGTCTAACACTCACTTTGATACCAATGAAACATGACTAAACTATTTTAGAAATCTAAAATCTTTCTATTTTACAATAACATAAGGTCTTATCACAAAATAGGACAAAACAGATCAAAACAAACTAAAAGAAACTAAATATATTAAGACATAAAAGACAAACTGAGAAAATTGAAATAAAATAGAATAGATCTGAACAGAAAGATGCAAAATCAAATTTTACTAAGAGAAAGGATCCAAAGCCATACTGGACTAGATGACCCAAAAAGCCTTGGCTAATCATATTTATATCTTGTCCTATCATCCTAGATTTTCTAAAATATTCCTAGGTCATAGGCCCCACTTAGATAACCACCTTAAATTTCCTTTCTAGAAGGTTTTGTGGTAGATCCCACCTAGATAATCACCCTAAGCTTTTTCTAAAAGATTCTATGGTAATCTCCATCTAAGTAACCACTATAAATCTTTTCTAGAATATTCCAAAATGGATCCTACTTAGTCCATTAACCTAACCTCAATTCTAAAAACTTCCATGGTTCTAATTATGTATTTAATTATCTTATCTATATCCTGTTACACTTTGATAAGAGCCTTCAATATGTGGCATATGAATCACATAAGCTCAAAAGGATAGAGCGCAATTACTCTACACCTGATCAAGAGCAATTATCAATTATAGGCACTATAAGGGTGTGATAATACTATCTATTAGGAAAACGAGTGGTTGTTCGGACTGACCATCAATCTTTGCTATATGATTTACATGTAAAGAATATGAAATTGTGGCATCATCATTGAAAAGAACAGTTGCAACTTTTTGATGTAAAACTTGAATACAAGTAAAGATGACAACATACTGTACCAGATAGCTTATTATGGAGTCTAGACTTGAAGGACGAATTGGGAGACAAGGCAGAAATTGCTACCATTAGTAGTATCATTTCTGATCTAACTAAAGAGGCAAAATAGAAGGAAGCTATGGATTGGTATGCTTATTTCAAGATGGTTAGAAATTAATTAAAGATGAATGATATACAATATCAAGATTACACTTTTAGTGATGGCTTACTCTATTTCAAGAAGCAAATTTATATACTTGATAATACTGAATTTTAAATGCAAATATTTCAAGAGAGACATAATATTCTAATATTTAGACATCTCGGATGAGAAAAGACTCTAGAATGGATCCTAAAGATATGATTTTGGACAAGTTTAGATTGTGATGTTTGAGCCTTTGTATACTCCTATGAGTCATGTTAACATAGTAAAGCACACAAGATAGCGTCTCCTAGACTATTGTAGCCAATTCGACTATATATGATATGTTAGAAGCAGGTGACTATGGATCTCATGATGTATTAATTGCGGATGCTTCATAATCATACCACAGGTATTATCTTTGTAGATCGATTCTCGAAGCAATATCACTTCATTGCAATGCGCTTTAATATTGATGCCCCAGCACTTGGATAAGTCTTCTTTGATACTATCTTTTGTCACTATGGATTATATTATGTCATCATTTCAGATCAAGATCCATGCTTTATAGGAAGTTTTTAGCAAGCCTTGTTCAAGCTACTAGGTACACAACTTGCCATGACTACAACTTTCCATTCTCAAATAGATGGACAAACCAAGCATGTAAATCAAACCTTAGAGAATATGCTATGGGTATTTGTGATGGTTCATTATAATAATTGGGATAAATATTCAATACCCTTGATGTTTGCTTACAATAATAGTATTCAAGCAAGTACCAATTATTTGCCATTTTTTCTTAATACCGATCAACATCCAATTGCGCCAGCAACTCTCCATCATCCTATTGACACCAAGAAATATGATAATGGAGGAATTTATACAACAACTTATAATGGCCTTATAAGAAATACAACAACTCTTTTTTATTGCACAGAATTGAAAAAAGCAATATGCAGATGACCATCAGCAACAAAATACCCTCCAGAAGGGTGATCGTGTATTACTTTCTAATGCCAACTTGCCACTTACTACATCAATCCAAATTTGTAAACTAACACCTCATTGGCTTGGACCTTTTTACATTTTTGCAATGATTTTTGATATTACATATAGCCTCGAGCTTCCGCCACATATTTGGATCCATTCAATCTTTCATGTTTTGTAACTAAGAGAATTTCATACCAAGCCAAAGTCCTTTTTAAATTAATACCAACCACCACCACCACCAATTATAATTAATAACCAACAAGAATATGAAGTAGAAAGTATTTTGGAGCATTACTACCTTTGTTGTTATAGTGGACATCTACAACTTCAATACAAAGTTGTTTAGAAAGATTATCCTATTTATGATGGAATGTGGAAACCTGCACAAAACCTCATTCATTACCAAGAGACAATTCGGAGATACCATCAAGAGCAAAACAAGGACGTTCGGCATTAGTAGAAGAAGATTAATTGTAATATGGTATAGATAAGATATTTGTATAGGGATAGATAGTTAGAATCATGGAAGTTTCTAGAATTGAAGTTAAGTTAGTGGATCAAGCAGGATTCATTATGGAACATTCTAAAAACATTTTAAGATGGTTATTTAGGTAAGATCTATCATAGAATCTTCTAAAAAAAGATTTAGGGTAGTTATCTAAGTCGGGCCTATTATAGAATCTTCTAAAAAAAAATTTAAGGTGGTTATTTAGGTAGGACTCACCACCTAGGAACATTCTAGAAAGTTCAAGGTGATAGGACAAGGTATAAATAGGACTAGCTAGGGCCTTTTGGGACATCTAGTCAAATATGGCTTCGGATCCTTTTTCTTAGAAAAATTTGGTTCTACATCTTTTTCTTTAGATCTATTTTTTTTTGTTTCAGTTTTCTCAATTTTTTCTTTTCATGTCATATTCTGTTTAGTTCTGTTTAGTTTTGTTCTGATTTTTTTTGTCCTATTTTATAATATTACTTTAGGTTGCTGTGGTTTGGAAAGATCTTGGATTTTTGAGATAGTCTAGTCCTATTTCAATATCATAGCTACATATTAATGACTACTACTAAGTTTGTTTCACAAACTTTATATATAAGCCTTTGTTTGGAAGCTTATAAATCATGTGAATAAGAAGTAAAAGGTTTCTTGGATATCTTTAACCTGATTTTAAAGCAAACTTGAGCCTTAATGGAAGGCCAAGTAAGTAAGATCTTTTCATCTTCTATAGGATTATTCAAATGTGATTATAGCTAGTAGAGAAAGAAGTACAAGGAAATCTTGTGAGAAGATCCATAATAGTATTAGCAATTCTACAAGGGAACATGGTAGAAAGGAGAGACTCATCATAAAAGAGTTTAATAAACTAAAAGGACTCAGCAATTAACAGGTATAGAAATTATGAATAGAAGCAAACTTTTGGAGTAAAAACCTTTAAGAGATAATAGAAAATATAATATCATCCATTGCATTATATGTAGTTTTATCTAAGAGATGTCATGTAACCAAATAACAACTAAGAGATTTAAAAAATCCTACTTGTAAAGCCATCATAATGTCAATCAAAGACTATCTTGTTGACATAATTGTTGAATATGAAGATCCTATTGCATCTTAGGTAATGTTAAGAGTGCTCTATCAAATTGAAAATTCTTCTATGATTCTATTTGTTACAAATTAATTTAGTTAGATGAAGTTTTCCGAAGAAGGTAAAATAGAAGAATACTTAAACAAAGCAAGAAAACTCAAAAATTGCATGATTATCCTTAGTGAATAGTTGCTTGACCAAATTCTAGTATAAGCAATATTAAATGGATTATTCAAAGTATATGAGTATATTATTCCAACCATCATGCATAATGCAATACTTCCAATCTTTGTCAAGATGAATGTAATCCTTGTAACAAAGCATCATCAACTACAATACTACAATTGATATTTGTAAGATAAGAAAGCTTTATCAATCCACTTTCACAAGATAGCCAAAATTACTTTAAATAGAGGAGGGAGCTTGCTTAAGTATTGCCAAAGTCAACTACCACATTGATTTCAAAATAGAGAAAGATCATCCAATAGTAATAAGCACTTCAAACTCAAACACCAAACAAACCCTATCTACTATATGTGCGGCAAGGAAGGGCTCTACGTTAGAATTGCAAAGATTCAAAAGAATCCCACTTCTAATCTACAAACTCTGTCAAAAGTCACAACAAACCATGTGAAGACTCTGAAATTGATAGTAAAGAAGAAGTGCTAGAAGTCACCTTCACCGAAGTATAAGACTCCTTGAATAAAAACAACAATAGGTATCTAGATTTAGATATGACTTAATATATCATTAGATTTAGGTATGACCTGACATATCATTAGATTTAGGGATAGCTTGAATATAGTCAAGAATTTGAGCAGCAGCAAAAAAATTATAGAATCAAAGGATAGGAGATAGCCATTTGTATACAAACAAAGAGAAAATAAAACTAAACAATGTTCTTTATATTTCATCTCTGAAACATAACCTCATGTTGATAGGTACATTGGTAGACAAGGGAAACATGGTTGTATTTGTGAAGGACAAATGCTTTGTTCTAAACAACCTCCGTAATAAGTTGGTTATAAGATCTGGTAATAGAAACAGCAGTAATGATCTCTATAAGTGATGGTATTGCATATGATGGAAACATTGTAACAACTCATGATGCAATGAGACTGTGACATTGCAGATATGGGCACTTAAATTATTAAGGCCTACAAAATCTATATGTCAAACGGAAAGTGATTGGATTATGAGAAATAAATTTGATCAAGATTGTCTGTCACAAGTAAGTAGCTGGATGTCAAAGGAGAAAGAATTTTCCTACTAAGATCTCAACACGGGCAAAACAAGTATTAGAGCTAGTACACTCTGATGTCATAGGTCCACTTCCAAAACCCTCTTTAATCTGATCCTTTGTTGTGGTATTCACCGATGACTATTCAAGAAAAAACTGGGTGTGTTTCTTGAAAGCCAAAAGTCAAGTTTTTGACACATTCAAAAGCAAAGTAGAGAATGAAACAGGCAAAAACTTGCAAGTACTCAAAACTAACTGGGAAAGGGAATTCCTTTCAATGAAATTCAACACTTATTGTGATCGTCATGGTATATGAGGACAATTCACGCAGCCTCGCATTCCACAGAAGAACGGGACAACAAAGCGACAAAATCGAAGCTTAGTGGAAAAATTAAGGAGCATGGTGTTCGAAGGCAGCATCTCGAGCTTCCTTTGGGGGGAAGCCATGAATACGGCTAACCACCTCATAAATCATGGCTCCACAAATGCAAATCTAGGCATCACCTTGGAGCAATTATATACGAGACACAAACCTTAAATCCATCACTTCCGCATCTTCAAAAGCATATGCCATGTATTCGTATTCAAGGAAGAGAGCGACAAGCTCGGCAACAAAACCTGAGCCTACCTATTTGTGGAATATGACTAGTGTACTAAGGCGTACAGACTCTACAAATCCAAGAGCAGGAAAATACTTGTCTTGTAAGATGTAGTATTTGATGAGAGCCGCATTGGCTACCACCATCTCACACTGCAATCGTCGACCTCTGAACACTACTCTGTTTTTACAACAATTCAACCTAGTGATGGACTTATAGTTGCGGCTACCACGAACCATACCGATCAACCGCTTTCCTTGACGATATCGAAGTAAGTCCACATGACCATGACTTGCCCACCAAAAATTCACATCATCAGCCAAGCATCCCTGAGACCATAACAACAGACTAGCAAAAGAGCTTCATACCCCATCGACTTGATCAAGATTCCATCCTAGAAAATCGCTATCCCACACAAGAGCGTCGACCCTCCATTTGACTAATAGATTACCTAGTCCTCTCTGCTAAACTCAGTATTGCTAAGGACGCTGTAACCTATGTCGAAGTTGTCCTTAGTGCGGACTAGTGGGCTGCTATTCAAGAAGAAATCAATGCGGGAAGAACCTCTACTTACATATACTGACAAAGATTTTACAAGAGACAGAGGTGCACGCCAGTCAATATTTAGAATCTTACACAAGTTGGAAGGCTCACTTATAGACTAGTGTAGCAAACATCAAGCCACTGTAGCTCTCTCTACGATTCAGGCGGAGTATTACATACTCAGCAAAGCTGCCCGTGACATAATCTACCTACGGAGATTATTAGCCAAATTAAAATTTCATCGAACATCACCGACAATATTAAAAAGTGATAATGAGAGCTGTATCAAATTCATGAAAAATCTAGCCTTGCATGCACGGACAAAGCATATTGAGCTTCAACACCACTTCATTCGAGAAAAAACAACACAAGAGACATAGAGGTAAGCTATACTCCCACCTCTATACAACAAGCTGATGTTCTAATGAAACCATTAACTGCTACACAACACGCTAATGCCCTTGAAGAGATTGTACTATGTTGACTGCCATGAGGTCTGCTAGGCCCTAGCTGCCACTATAATCACCAGACCAGCCTTAGCCAAACATCGGCCTTTTGAATTCATCTCGGCAATAACTATTATCCGACAAGTGGCATGAGTTCCACACATCGTCCTTGATGAATCATTTGTTGTTGCTTAATTCTTTAGGCTGTTTGGACTGATAAGAGAATAATCTAAAAATTGACATCCTTAGAATTGTTGCAAGATTATCTCCAAGAACAACCTCGAAGTGGTCAATCTTTGCCAAAAATCTCCCTATTACATCCAAAGGCCACCGTTTCTTGCTTTGCATAGAATCAATATAACTCGAAGTGTCCAACTTTAGAAAATTCATAATGGCCCAATTTCTGGTCGTCTCAATCAATCGCCTCCAAGCGCAACTCACTCTTTGGAGCTTGAACAAGAGGAAGGGGCCATTGACAGACAACAATCAAGGCAGAAACAATTGATCCCACACATTGATTTAACAGTCAACCACCTTGTTTGAGACATCTTGTACAGAGTGGAGAGTGCGTTTGAGAAGAAGTGTTAGAAATCAGAGAACTACCCTCTCCGACTCTGATAAAATCATTTGTAAAAGGAAAAAGAAAGAGAACTCTGAGAGTCAACCTCAACTAATGAAAAGCAGTGGAAAAATGAATGACCAACCATGTCACCACTGAACACGAATGACCACTACCAAGTTTGTTTCACAAAACGTTTCTATATAAGCCTCTGTTTGGAAACTTGCTGATCGTCTGAATAAGAAGTGAAAGGTCTATTGGATACCTTTAACAGATCCCTCTGACTTCTCGCTGCCAGTGACATTTCTTGAACTGTCTCTCCGAGGTAACTAGACTTTGACACCTCCGGTACCAGCTCGATGTCCTTCCGTGTCGAACTTTGTGTAGAAGCCACGGTTTTTGGTAGCAAACGGCTCCGTCAGACGTCTATATGAGATTTTCCAAAGCGCTTTGCGATCTCATCTTTCGTTCACCACCCGTGCTAACGGCAAATTCACACTCTCAGGTGGAACAATCGTATATCGATGTTTTTCCTTAATCCTCATCTGACTTCAACTAATCTTCTTCACGGCCGTCAAATCGATAGATTAGCGCAACAGCAAGCTTATCGAACATAATCACAGAAATGAAGTCGGAACTCATCCACGACAAACCAGAGAGTCGACAAACTCAATTTCTGTGTCCAATTCGACCAGGTTCGTGTGAAATACCAGAGAAATCAATCACTCCAGTCCCTGACAGAAATTTGACGTCCTTGGCATGGTCTGAGGACGAGGACATGGTGAGTATCATTGATCAAAACCTTGATACAAAATTCCCCACAAATCATTTTGTATCAAGGTTTTAATCAATGATCACTCCCTCCTGTCAACTAATGTCGATCACATTGACAATTGAATCCATGGATGCATTTAATGCTTTAGGAATCTGTGGTGAAAATAAATCATTGCTAGATCAGCAAGAAAATCTACAGTTTAAAGAGAAGATAACCAACAATTAATATCTTGATATCTGATGACTGAAGAATTGAAACAGAGCTTTGTGAAATAAACGCAAGCAAAGACTGAGAAGACGCTTCGCAGAGAACATCTAGGATGATACGGTCTACCAATAAAACCCTGCAGATGATCTTAAGCTAAGCCTGCTAATTTAATAGATCATATCTTGGAATTGCTCTAGCGCAGCATCCTCAGTAACTAGATCACTACAGAGCGTATTGACGATTAGAAGATGACAGCATTCGACAGGCCAAATGGTCTTCAGAAATGTTGAGCGGGTGATGTGCTAGAAATTTTATCTACAGCTATGGGCCGCTAGAGAAACACACTTATTCTGGAGAGGGGAGAGAGGATTGTGACGAGTTGAGTCAATTGGATCACACATGAAAAGTTTGAGGAGCTTCTTTCGACTGGATTAATTCAACCCACTTGTTGCACAGTATGTCTTGACACCGATTCAGCAATGTTTCAAACTACGAAAGTGCAAAATATGCGTCGTAAGCTAAACAGATTTTTCAGTTGTTTCATGATTTGGCTGCAACAATATTTAGTAAAGTTCAGTTGAGTATGCCACGCAAGCTTGACAATCTATCCATTTCAGACCAATGCAAATGCGGTATGAGAGGGTGTAATGAAAGATGGAAAGTATGTTGCGAACTAAATACGTTAATCATCTTATAATGGCAGTTGAGTGTATTCTAGCAACACATGGCATTGTTAGTGAATGAAAACATTTTTTCTTTTAAAACATAATTAAATTCAACTTCAGAGTCAAAGTTTTTCAAATTTTAATACTAATATTTGTTTTCCCCAAACTCAAAGCAATTTTTTAAAAAATTACTTACATTTTTTCATTTAGTTATTATATGATCCAATATTGTATCTATTATCTTTTTTAGTGTGATGTATTGTTTAAAACATTTATATGCAAAAAATTCATCAATAACTTTTTTTCTAATTTATAAAGAATTAAGATATTTAAAAAATGAAAATAAAAATAAAACTTAAAATCTTTAGAATTTTAGGATATAAAATTAGTTGTTATTTTATTAAAGAAATAATTTTTGTTATACTTTTATACATTTTTAAAATATGAAAGATTTTTTTTAAATAATAATTTAATTTATAGTAATTTTTTTTAATAATCATATAGAAATTAATTAATTTCATCAATCCAATTAAATTATATAAGAAAAATCAAATAATATGAAAAAAAAATGTTGTAATTGATATATTCTCTATTAGTATATCTTTTATAAAACACTATTATATATACTATTGTTATAATTACTACTAGTATAAACTATATTAACTTTTTATTCTAATCTAGTGGTATCATAGATATTTTTTTTAATTTATAATTTAAAATAATTTAAAAATACTAATATCTTCTAAAAATTTATATATATTGTATTTTTTTGAAAATTTTGAGATGCATAAAACTTCTAAAAATACATGTGTCTATAATTTCTAATGGTTTTATAAAAATAAAATATAGATATAAATATATTTTGGTTTAATATAGCATTCATATTTTAACGGATTTTTAAATATCTCAATCAATTTTTAATTAATAATTCGAAGACTAAATAATTATAAAAAAGGATATTAATAATTAATTAATAATAAATAATTTAGATTTTTCAACACCTAAATATTTCTATAAGATATATTTGTTGTAGAACAACATAAATTACTACCAACTAAGGAAGTTGCTACAGTATTTTTTGGCTAGATTGGTAATAAACTAAGTCAAAGAATATTAATGTATTTTTTAAAAGAAATAGTTTTAAGTATATTTTTTAATTTAATTTAATAAAAAATATTTCTTTGTTATTTAAAAGCACTTCAACAATTCAAAATACTGATAAAGGAGAAACATGTCAATAAAAATTAAAGTATTGTGCATAAATCTTGATATATTCAAAAAAAATATATATTTTTATTATTCTCTATATAGATGATTTATCACTTTTACAAGTAATATAGATAAACTAAAGTAGATAGATGAAAAATTATAATAGAAGTATAAGATGAGTAACTTTTAAAAATTACATTGTTGTCTTGGATTGAAATTATGAAAGGTAAAGCCAAATCTACTCTCATAATAAGTCAACACAAAGTATATTAAATAAACTCTAAAATGATTCAATACAAAAGAATAAGAACTTGTTATAACTCTTTTTGTAGCAAATCCAAAACTAATAAAGTTTCTAATAAAGATCTTGCATTAATTGAAGTTATAATTAAATAATTTTTTATGATGAAAATTATTATATCTATTAACAGTAAAAATAAATTAATCTTGAAAATTTTAATGTGCTGCAATTTAATACATGTTTAATATCAATCTTTTTAATAGAAAAATAAAATAAAATCATATAATATTTAAAAGATACAATTGTGACTTTGAATTAAAAATGTTAAGATTGAAGGCTATTAAAATAATCATGTAAATATTCGCAGATCTACCAAAAAGTATATATTTATTTCTTTTGAGGTAGAAAGTTTTTATATGATAGTAAAAAGTAACCTATATTTACATATTCTACTATGGATACAAAGAATATGGTCAGAAATTAATGTGTATTGGGAGTGGTTTAGCCATAGAAGTTTTTAAAATGATATTAGACTTGTAAAATTGGATGAAAAACCAATTATGCTTAATAATAAAAGATGCATTGTATTTGCAAAAAAATATTTTAAAAACACTATCTTATTAAATTTTCAACACAAAGATTTACTCAATTGAATAAAGCATTATGTAATTAGAACTTGTTTAGTTGAATTAACTTGATTAAAACAATAAATTTGGACAAAGAAATTGATAAGAGAATAAAAAGCTAAAATTAAACAAAAAGATGAATGTAAGGAGGAATAACCTCAATTATATAACCGTGTATTTGTATATATAAATATAATAAATTCTCAATAGTAGGCATTTAGTCCAAAATTTTAATTTATTTTATTATAATTTTAGTAGAATATTTAAATTCTCAAAGTTATTTAAAAAATTAAAGAAATATACAATTGTGTACTAAAAAGAATTTGATTTATATATTGGTACAAAAAAAATTCAATCTTGTAACAAAATTTGAGAAATAACCAAGGTTAAGCAAAATTATTCTTTTTCCAAATACTATTTAGCAACCATTTAGATATGTGTTAAAACAAAATTTTAACAAGTAAATGAGGTAGTATTTATAAAACCAATTTAATTAGACAGACAACTAAATACTAAATATTTAAAATTAAGGATTTAAAAAAATATGAAAATAAACACACATGCATTAATTTATAACATTACTTGTGTAGTTGAGCTAGTAGCCATGAATCAAAATTTATTTTTGTGAAAAGTTTCACAAAAATAATCAGAGGTAAAGTATTCACAAGTTTAAAGTATTCATTCCTTTGTAGTGTCGACTCACAATGGGGTGATCTGCTCAAGGAGATTGAGCATGGCCGTGGGAGTATTGTGGATTTTATATGAAATTGTCACAGGTGCAAATATAATGTCAGCAAAGACAGGTGCGGATGGAGCTTCGATCTCAATTGGAAAGGAAGAAGCTTCTGTTGTGCTAACGAAGTACATGATAACGTACTCTCTCTGATAACATGTTATGACAATAACTATTCACACACACACACGTAATAAGTGTGAAGATTCATCTATGTATATATGTATTAGAATATCCATTACATGTGAGAAACTAAGTAAAAGCTTCAGGGAGAGAGATATCTAGTTGGAGAACCTAGAGGTGCGACTTTATGTTGACGCCCAGGTGTAACGCTTAATTTATCAGTTTATTTATCTTCACATGCTAATACTAACACAATTACACTAACAATTTCACAGAAATTTATTATAACAATCAGATGCTGTACATGTATTATTCTACACTCGTCAGGGTTCTGAGTTGAGCGCTTGGTCTAAGGAATTAGGTTACGTATTGCTGTTGTCCAACTCCAAATTCTAGAATGCCTGACGTGGGGTCGAAGCACGAGTTGTCTGCGCACATGCCGTGGGTTCGTTACTCTCATGCTCAGGAAGGGGAAGTGGCAGTTTCCAGCGCAAAATGGCCAGAGCGGGTCAAAGCAACGATATGAATCTTTTTGCACGGCAGAGGTGAGTGATGCTCGGTAGATCGCCCATCGCTCCACAGCTTCGTTTTCTGTGGTGTTGGAAAGATGGGACCCGGCAGGTTGCCGACTGTTTTATTGATTATTGGAGAGGGCAAGAGTGGATTGATCGGAGAAAGTGTTTGATCATTGTGGACCCGGCAAGTCTACTGCAATTGTGGGGAAGTGGACTACCTTGTGAGGTTATCTCTAGCTCAGGGTTTGGCTTGGCTGTCGTTGAAAGCTGTGGAACTCTGCGTGCATGGGAATGTGAGGGAAGAGTTGAGCCACTTTTGTTGACAGGTGCCGAATCTTCCTCGGGAAAATTCTGTATTTGGTTCGCAGCACAGAATTCCGCTGAAAAGTTAAGTACCCATGGTATTCCGCCGCTGCACTTCGGAAGAGTGCCTCGAAAACCGCTATTGCTGGTACTTGATTGTCCTGTACTTGAAATTGTTCATTCTCTGCAGGATGTGTTTAAGATTTAGTTACAGTGATCCAGTTGCTACTGCACGTTTTTCTTCTGTTAGAAACATCTCCATGCTGTTGCGAATTCCATGTTTGCCTCGGAAATCATGTTTGCCTACAGCGTGACCTTGTGTAGCCTCCGAAGTTTGCGGTGAAAATAAGCTGGACGGAAAGTAATGCGTGGAAATTGAATTTAAGATTCAACATAGGATTCTCCACGTTGAATTGCGAAGTACTTGCATTTGAAGTTGAGGTTCGTTTCGATTGACATTCAAATAATATATGTGCAGAAAATTGCTGCAACAAAGCCTTGATGCTTACAACGAACAAATGCTCGAGAGTTGGGCGAAGGTCGAGAAACCTTTCATGCCAATCTGAGTATACACAGTAGGGCAATCTATGCGGAAAATAAAAACATAAATTGCTTCCACTAAAAGTTTGATGAAGAATCTGTACGTACAATATACAATTTTATTCTACCGAAAGCTCCCTGCACAGTCGATTCACCGCTAGACTGCAATGTGAAGCCTAAAAATCTATCACACAACAGCAGCGACAGTATTCTCTTTCAGAACTCCAAGCGATCGAGAAGATGGTCATTCCTGCCGTGTACATACCTCCCGGCAGTTCAATCTTAATCCACATTTCAACTGGTATCAAAATTTTATGGATTCAACCACAGCATCGAGCTGCGTGCATCCTAGTTTACATTCGTGATCATAATCTAGAAACGCTTCAGTGGGCGGTAGTGTGAAGAATTCACGCGGGATATTGAACGGTGACGGATTTGAATTTGGCCACGAAGGGCTCCTCAGCCATGCCGTGCCACTTGCCCGTCCACCCGCCATCGTTCACGTCAGAGGCGTTCCAAACGGAGGAATACAGGAAGACATTTTTGGTGGGGTAAGACCTTTGATGCCGAATTTGCTTCTCTTTCGTCACAGTTCTCACCAGTCGCGAGTCGATAAACCACTGGATCTTGCTCTGGTTGTAGTGAATGGAGTAGGTATGGAAACCATAAGAGCAGTCGTAGTCAAGCTCTACCCAGAGCTCGTTCCCGCTCGACGTACCGTTCACGTAAAAATTCGTCTGCACAATGCGCTTGTTGTCCCCAAGAAACTCAAAGTCGATTTCGTCCTGCATCGTACTCCCTTCGCCGGAGGAGATGTAGAAGCTCGTGAGCAGGCCGCTCGTGTCGCCGTCCGCGCACTTGATAGTGGCACTGAATTTCCCCGAGGGATAAGTGTGTAGGCTCCGAACGCGGCTTCCGCATCCGAATTTGTCGAAGGTGATGTCGTAGTTGTGGGCATTCGCAGCAGCGACGTTGTGAGGGCAGTAGTCGATCACGAGGGGGCGAACGGGGTGGGGACCGTTTCGTCTGACTAGACTCTGCTGCGGCGGACGCCATTGTCCCACTCGCAGTGGCGATGCCACTTGGAAATTTTCGAAGCTCATGAAGAACGGCGCATTGTACCAGTTGACGCGCCCGGCCAAGGTGCCATCAGCGACCGAGGAGGCGTCCCAGGAGTATCCAAAGACATGCCCAGGCTTCACAGGAAAAGCTTTAACTCGCGAAGCACGCAATGTGCGGATCACAATGCTGTCGACCATCCACACGATAGTTTCAGCGTCCCACTTGATGGAGTATTCGTGAAACTCTTGCGTGGTATCAAAGGACATATGAAAGGTTTTGAGTTTTTGATCATGGTCGCCGTTTACGGCGTAAGCCGTCAGAACGCGGTGAGGCTGATTGCCTACGAAATCGAAGCTGATCATGTCAGGCGCTCCGTCGTTCGAGGAGATGTAGAAGCTATTGCTCACACCGGGCGCGCCAGCAGGGGCTCGCATTCGAATGGAGAAGACGCCAGAGGAATACTTGGCACGTGTGTGAAACTTTCCCCCGCACGCTCGATCAAAACGGATGGTCGCGGCATATTTGGTGAGGTCTACGTGATCCGGGCAGAAATCGACCACTAAATCGTCCATGGATATGCCGATTATAGGCGGGACTGGGACTAGTAGATCACGATTGTTCTGTCGATTATCCTCCTCCCCAGAGATCAACATTGACCCCGAGTTCTCGTTCACCGAGTCATTGCCCTCCACTTGGAAAATAGGTTCTTGCAGCTCGCTTCCCTCGTCGTTGCCCATTTCCAGTGAGGGAAGTGCCATCTCTGTAACATCGCTCTGATCGATCAAATTTTCAGCCGAAGCTACGCTCTGTTTAACCTTGGTGAGTAATTCGTAAGCCTGCGAATTTTGAGTAGTGATCATGTTCAGGCTGCACGACTCCAGGAGACCCCCCACTCTAACGAGATTTCGACGCGCGTTGTCGGGATCGTCGATAACTGCTTTGCTAGATTGTTCCAAGATTCTTCGCACCGCTTCTAGATCTACCCGGCAGTATGATTCCAGCACTGATGCGCCTCTGCCTGATTCCTTCAATTGCAATCCTGCGGTGTTTATGCGCATTGACGCCAAATTGAGGTAGCTCGGATTTCGAAGTGCGTGAGAGGGGTAGAGTAGCGATATTAGCACTATCATTTTCACAGCGATTGAAAGTTGGTAATTGAAACGAGAATTGTCAAGATCACATACTCGCAGAACTGTGCCCATGACTACGGTTCTATTCGATTCAACCAGCTCTCATAAAATTTAGCTGCTGTAAAAACAACGCTTGTAAAAGCCGATTCAATGTCAAATAACTCTACCAAGTCACTCAGAAACTTGAGCCTCAGAGATTCCCAACTCCTGCAACTTGGCTCGTGACCACGATGAAGCACAAGACTTCCTCACAAGTTCTACGATTCTAACATAGAGTGAGTTCCAAAACCGAACTTCGCCTTCTTTCTCCCCTCCTGTCTAATTCCCAAATCAATACTTCTGCACTAAAATAGTGCTCCAGCGAGACCTGCAACCACCACCTCAAGAAACTCACAACTACTTCAGCAACTTTTTCGACCTGTGCGCAGAGAAAATTCTCCAACTAAAGAATGGATCACACCTCAAGGCTAACTTTCAGTACTCTCCGCGATCACCATGCAGGCGCGGGGAAATTATTCTCGCAGATAAGAATCACTGAATTAGTACCAACACATCCGAAGCCTCGAAGCAGTATAGATCGCAGGCCTATATACTACTGCACGCACCTGCAACCATAGGATTGGATCCTTTAGTGCGCAGACATACGCAAGCCAGAAAACACTGTTCCAATGCTTTTCAAAAACCCGGGATCTATTGATCGATCGGAGTAGAACTTTGATCAAATCATAGACCGTAGAGTTTCTACTGGGCACGTTTCCGTTTCAGCGCTTTGGGCCCGATCAGGTCATTCGAGACTATTGTTGACTTAACACTAAATCGTAATTACGTCCCCGGTAACCTCCACCGGCAGACCCATGGAACGCGGTTTGATGAGGTAAAGGAGGCGGCCGGGTTGACAACGCAGTGACAGGCAGCGTTGAAGGGCTGTTCAATTATGGTCCAACGCTGGTTATATGCACTCCATTTTCAAATCAAACATTTGAGACCTCTTTGATAGGTCTACCTATAATTGGAATAGGGCTGCTTCTCGGAATAATTTCTCGCTTCTTTGAGCAGGTGGAGCGTCACTGCTCATTGGTTACCTTTTCGAGATTGTGGAGAATTGGGTGGCCCTCATTGACTGGGATGGTTCAGTGGCCTTGTCCAGAAGTTACTTCATAAAATCGAAATGACATTCCTACGCACAGGAATTAGATTAGTAGCCTTCACTCGGAAATGCATCTCAGGGATGAATTTAGAGACCGGCCCCAGCCGCGGCGTTTTCTTCGGACGCTTCTGTCAAACACTTTTGTGTCTCTATCGACTAGTAATTCCTGGAAGTCTTTAGAGAGAGAGTGTTCGTAAAACAGATCTGGAAGATGTTTGAGTGACCTGCAGCGAACTTGCAGAGTTGGTTAGTTGAGATCTCCATCGACGAAGGTGGTTGATTTGTTGCGCGTTACGATGGAATGGAAGTGCGAGGAACATAATCATCTTGTTGGAGAAGTCTACACTGTTGCCCTCGAAGCTAACGTTCCTGATTTTACTCAAGTTGAACATGATAGTTGGCTAATTCTGTGATCTGATCGAACAGTGACAACCGGCAAAGGTTGCTGATGTTTATACAAGGCAACTGAGTGGAAGGTAAATGTATTAGCTCAGTTTACACCTCATCGGCGACCTATTTCTAATCCGGGTGCTTCATCCGCTTGAATCAATTGGTTTTAGAGTTAAGAGATGAGCCCACCAGAAACACATCAATGAATTACCAGCACATTCTGTTGTCTTCATTTCAGAGACGATGATTTCCATGAACAATTCCATCGTAGCAGAAAACCCGCTTTCATAAACAACTGGAATCGAACTGTCGGCACTCTTCAATTGCACCGTAACATATGTCAACAAAAATGATGTAATTTTCAGTTTCGGTTGACTGATTGAATTTTTTTTGATTAATTTGTAACGTTTCCAGAGCAATTTGTAGTACCTCCCCTGGTCGACTACTCCGAAACTCTAACCAAGAGCTGAAACATTCAGCAATCACTTCTTCACTGACACACGGAAGCACCTGTCCGCTGTCATTCACATGAAGTCAAAATGACAATGGTCTCAATTCAACCCAAGAATAGAAAAGTTCTACATCTGCTCGTAAAGCTCAAATCTGGCAGGAGGAAGCTTGTACTGAACCAGCTGTCGTCCAATGTCGGAATCCGTGTAGACCAACACAGTTCACCCGATGTTAAAGAATCTGAATTCACAACTGAATTTTCACGCTCGTTCTGAAATTTTGCGCAACAGATCATCCTGAAGGAGTAACGGAGTAAAAGGAAAACGCGTTTGCATTACCTAAACTTACTTGTTTCTGTGTTTCTCGATGTCTTATTTTGGAAATCTTTTGATAGCTGCTTTCGGAGAGATGAGAGGTCTACCTTTGCTCGTGTGTTTGCCTTTGTCAGGTAATATGTATTGTTATGAGATGTCTCCCGGCGTTTGGCCTCGATGAACCGGAGTTGTTTGCAGGCGCTCGTTTTAGCACTTGCTTGGCTGGATGTTTAGGCCTCACACTTCTCAGGGACGATTTCGTTCCGGTGACACGATGACGGGCGGATCCGTTGTTGCTTTTCCCGCTTTACACTATTCCTGAGGTGGAAAATTGTGCACCCAGCGCAAGGAAACTTAGACATGCTTGTACTTGTAGATTCTTGGCATCCTCAATGACGTCGCAGGAACCACAGAGATGGCACGTAGGGATCCTTGCTGTGGAGTGGGCCACCACCGTCTTCGATGGGGACCTCCTGTCCGCTATCCACCGTTTGACAACTCTGTCGAAGTCTTCGTAAAGATGCTTATGTGATCATCACCTCTACAGATGGAGCGAGCGAGCGAGATGGGTCTTTTCGATGTTTAAAAAGCCTAGCCAGATACGTGGGGAGGGTTTCAATCGCTACCGTCCCTGTGGTCCGCCAACATGCTCAAGATACATTTCGAACAACACTTGCTCACAAGCTATACGTCGTGAGCTTCACGCATTGGTGAAATTCCTGACGGTTGCATAGGGTTTAGAATGCTACAGACGTGAAATGCATCAATGCGAATGCGATACCCCTTTGTGTCAACTGTGATGGGAGGGATTTGTTGGAAAGTGGTGAATGGATGCCCTAGGTACCTGCCTTAAATTCGAATGATATTATGCAAACTGTCGCAGGACTCTGCCAATGATTGGAAGTGTGGAATCGCGGTAAACTCAACAGGGCTGTATCCATTTCTTCTCGTTTTCTGTAGAATCTTGCGCCTGAAGACTTGGCATACTTCGAACAAGCGTCCATCCGCTACCTTATTTCCACGGGGTTCGACCTCCTGTATGTTTCTTTCTTTGTGTCGGTACCGCGATTCTCTGCTGGATGCTGCGGGCAGTATTTCAGAATTTGGATTCTGGCATCCATGTAATGTATGAATTGATGGATCCAGAGAAACAAGTTTCAAATGTATAAGGTAGCTGGAGGTAAGGTTCGCCACTTCGCACGCTGAATGGTAAAATGTTTTCATGCTGCATCACCTTTCAACAGCACATTCCACTTTCACCGAAAACCTAGGTCATGTTTAACCAACCTTCCTGTTGCGCTTGAAGACTTGGCATACTCAAAATGTGGCACGTGGATCTGAATTTATTTCCTCTTGTATTTTTAACAATAAACGGAGACATTATACGAACCTTTTACCATTAGGTTTTCGGGCTTCCTGGGATTAATTGGGCAACATTCTCCAAAGTTGGCAAAGCGTTGCCATGCCTCACCTGCAGATTGCTTTTAAAGCACATCCGATGGTAGGAAACATGAAAAAAGAACAGTTGTGACAGACTCCAGAAAATTATCGGTGTTCATTTCCAATTGCCACTGCAGCCACTTTGTGTGATTGAAAAAGCTTTAGATGACAGAATCATGAGCGATGCAGGCATCCGAACAGGCGCCGAAGGTGTTGAGGGTCTGCTTCGAAAAAACAAACGTCTACATTCTTTCATATTAAATGTCGTTTCGATAATCACGATAGGACCTTGGGCATCAATATTCTACAAAAACATGCCCACTCACAATATTGAAAATCGTGATTTTTGAGGGCGAGTTTGTCAATGAGAATGAGGAGCCAAAGCCAGAAGGGGTTGAAATTTGACCCACCAAGTCCACAAGATTAGAATTGATATTGTCACTAACAGCATGTTTTTTCCAACATTGGATTTTGGTATGTCTTTTGCTCCACAAGTCTCGCCAAAACTAGTGACGAAGTCGATTGTGAACGTTTCAACTCCTGTCCTGACCAAAGGGTTTTTGCATGCGTGAGTTTTTTTCATCTTGACGTCATAAATTCTACTCGCACATACTTTTGCCGCTCCTACTCTAGTCAGAGTCTCTCTTGTTGAATTGACTGTGGTCTACAAGAGAAGGTGCTCCCTTTGAGATTCTCGTTTCAAGAGTTGATTCCACTTTCCACTGTGACGAAATGCCTTGAATTACCGTTTGACCACGTGGTCTAGGACCTCTTCAAATAGTGATATTGACTTCTTCGCATTTGCAGACAACTCAGGATCATAGAGAAGATTTCGAGGGATTTCCACACGAAAACAGATGACTGACATGAAGAATTCTAAATGATCACGTGTGAAGCACTTTTCTGAAGGAAGTTGGCATAGAATCTCTTCCGTTCTGCCTGTCTAGAACCTTACGTCTAGCATAAGAACCACTGAGAAGGTGGGAGACTGAACCCACGTGCCCAAGCGGGCTTGTTGTGAACGATGGATACTGATTGGCGAGTGTTCTACGACATGGGGTGTTGGGAGGTGTAGAGGACAGAATTCAATCGTCCTAATCTTCATGACGATCGTCGGAATTTGAGAGAAGCAACGACTAGAGCGACCTGTGGGAGCAGCACGGAACAGGGGCAGCTCGAGGAGCCTTTGGCGGAAGTCCCATTCATTAGGGTTGTGTAAACCATGGTCCTCGTATGCCAGCGGAGCAGTGCTCACCATGAGGTAACCGCTTCTAAAATCTAATTCAGCCTCTTATCTTCACCAAAGCAATCACCTTCAAGAAGACTTGGAGCACGTAGTTGGCCTGTGCAACAACAGAACAAATTTTGTTATTTTGATAAAAGTACTAAGTTTAGACTATTGCTTTACAAGTAAGAGAAATTTGAATTGGATTACATGTTCAAAAAACAAGGATGACCCACAGGTGATAATTGGGAGAATTGCAAATTTGCAATTCTTAAAAAGAAATGTAGATAAGAAGCATGAAAGATCTTCTAAAAACTGATTAGTATGTTGGATATTCTTCAATTACAATGAACATGTTCCAATAGTAGAAGAGGTCTTGAAGCCAAGCATTGTCTTTTCCAAAATAGGAGCAGCAAGTACCGTGAGCTTCTTACAAGTTTTAAGCTGGGTATCATCATCTAAGAAGACATATTTGCCTCCACAAGAGATCTCCACATACCAATTCTTAGCAATGCCACAATTGTCTAGTCTCTCCTTAACTTGGTAGAAAGTTGGTAATGCCTTGTTTAACTCTATTAACTTTCTTTCTTAAGGCAGTTGCATCTCTAGTTCTAACATCTTGGAATCCTAAGTGTGACTTAATATAGGAGAGCTAGTAATTGAAAGGACAATGTTATAGTAAGAATTGCAAATAATTTATGGTATAAAGGGAGAGAGCTTAGCATTTCCAATTGAAGATTGAGGGACGAATTATGTAGAAGAACCACATAAGAAACAACATTGCATAAGTACCAAAAAGAAGAAGAAAGTAAGCAATAACATAACTTTCAACAATACATTATTATATTGAGGTAAGAATGGATGTAATAAGAAACACAATAAATAGTATAATTCAAAATAAAGTATTCTTACATACATACTTGAATATATTCAAGTATTTTATGTGATAGATTCTTATAAATATTAATTAATTTTTAGAAATATATTTTGAAGGCTTGTAGTAAAGAATTGAAAATATGGTAGTGATTTGGCACAATTATTAAAGTATGATCTTTTATAGAAATGTTAAAAGTTCAAGGCATGAATTTTTGAAGATCATTTATTTAAAACAAATAAATATTTTATTAATATTTAAATGATAAAGAAATGATGAAACCATAATATTATAAGTTGAAACTTGAATTTATAAAAATTTATTTGTATGAAGGTAGAATCTAAACTAAGTTATAATCTAAATGTATAGAAATTTATTAGTATTAATGTAGGATCTAGACTAAAGCTTACATGTAATAATATATGATGTCCTTTTGTAAGTATTTTGTACAATAAATAAGCCAAACTATAATACATGTCTTTTGCACAACAAATGCAAATACTACACTATCTTATATGTTAGATGAGTTTGATTCTTGATATAGCAATCTCTCTTTTTCATACATACATATACAAATACATACATATCTACACACAATATCTTTTCTTCAAATAATTATCTTAAATGATGTTATGTTGTATGATTTATCTCTAAGTTTTGGTTGTTATCGTTTATGTTTGACAATGCAATTTTTTTATTTAGGTGACATATTTAACCTCAAAATAAGCAATCAACAATGTTTATATTGCATTTGAATTTAATTTTTATCTCAACTTCCTTCTATTTTCTCTATTTTTTTCATAATAAGCCTTCTTCTACTAGATTCAGAAAAAATATACAACTTATGAGAAGAGTTGTTCAAAGACATCTAAATCCATGCAACAAATTGTAGCTATGTCATTAAGACTAAGTATTCAAAGTAAATATTATTATGTGTGATATTATTGTGACTATAATGGTAGCTTCAAAAACATCACTTTAAAGCTATCTTAAAAATAAGAGAGGTTAATTAAAAAATTAGTTGTTTATTTGAGATGGTTGCTTGATTGGACAGGAGAGATGATTGTTGGCACTTTAAAGTCACCAATCTTGAGCACAACCATAAACTCTCATTAGTTCTTTCTAGATATATTATGCATAGGAAGCTGATGACAATTGAAAGCACATGTGTTGACAATTTGCTTCTTTCAAATGTTTGCTTATATGAGGTTTTGATAACAATGCATCAACAAGATGGAAGATTTGTTGTTATGCAAAAGAAAATCTATAATGAATATCAAAGGTTTATCAAGACATTGTGTAATGGATATATAGTACTTGAAGTTTTGCTTGATGACTTCACTTATTAAGGCTACCAAATAGCATACATAATAATAAATGATAGAATAGTAATCCACGTTCTATTTATTCACTTAATTTTAATTAATCTTATTTGAATGAATCAAAAATTATTGCTAATCAATGCTATTTATAAGACCAACAAGTATTTGATGATGTTCTTACATGTTGTTGGATATAAAACTTTTAGTAGTTCTTTTATGATGGCACTTGTCTTCATGGTCTTACAAGAAGTTAGATCTTATCGGATTGTGCTTAAATAGATCAAAAAATTATTTATTGATGTATATTTTCCTAACACTTTTATTATGGATAATAAACTAGCTCTAATCAATGCAATCAAAGAAAATTTCCTATTTGCAACCATTCTTCTATGCTTTTGGCATATTGACAAGAATATTGTGAAAAATTACAAGTAAGACTTATAAATAAGCAGTATCAAGAATTCTTACAAGACTAGCAATTAGTGAAGTTTGTGCATTCTAAAGACAAGTTTGAAATACAATGTAGCTCTTTATCAAGACTTGAAAAGTATTTTTTTATCTAAGACAATTATGAAGATTAAGAATATATAAATTAATGTACATAAAAAGATGTTCTTTGCTACTTGGACAAATAAGATTTACCACTTTGGCAACTATGTGATGTCTATAAAAGAAGGCATGTACCACATGCTTAAGAAATATCTTTGATTAAGTAAATTTGACTTTTTTGGCATATGTCAATGCATGGAGCTTTGTATTAAAAACATGTACAATAAGTTAGTAGCACAACACTCTCATAAAAAGATTTACATCTTGACATTTGTTCATCCAATTTTTTTGGGATAAAATATTTCAAAATATCAACTAATTAATCTCTTATTATATATTGAAGAAGGTCTATTAATAAGTTAAATTTATACATTTGCATGTCATAAGCAATATTGAATCTTATAAAAGAACTTTCATTGTAATACTTAGTCTACTATACTTACATCTAATTTGAATTGAGCTATGCTAGGAGAGACACTTCAATTTCAACAACTTTGATTATCATTGGTACTTGTTAAAATTAACTACAATCTCTTTTTTTTGTCAAAAATGTATTCAATTCTTTGCCTAGTATGTTTAAAATAAGTTTTGGCAACCATCAATAACTTTCTACTATACTAATAGATGCATGTGCTTGTAAAACTCCAAACTATATCACAATAATAGTCACAACCTATTGGTGAATTGTAGATAGTATAGACAAAAGGGCATCTATTAAAGCAAAATAACACAAGAAGAAATTCATCTAGATTTGAGTACTGCCAATGTAAAGTGTTGATAATATCTTATGGTGCATGGAGTGATATTGGACATTGCCAAATAGACCTTAAGTATCTACAATATATATAGACAATAATAAGACAAAGTTTAAATTCAAATATTTTTTTTTTTAGTTTTTTTTTATTATTGTGTGTGTACACTATGGTATGATATTATGCAAGTTATAATAGTTGATTCTATTTCAAGGATAAGAAACCAAAAGAAAATATATAAAAAAATGATAATAAGAAAGTATATATATTCAAGAAGAAACTAAAATGACTATTGCTAAAGACTAGAAATCTAAAGAGTCTTGAAATTAGACTAGAATCAAGAAAAGAATTGACAAGAATGAAAAAAACTTTACTCATGCCTCTATATATATTATCTATCTAAGGGTTGTGTAGTAACATTCTATAAAACCTCTAACACGTGTCGAATTTGTAAGACATATTTCTAACTTACAAGATAAGTTTCTTATATATACCACATAGTTAGCTTATTACACAAGCTATTAACATGTGCAATACGTGGCTAATTTATTGGCCAAATTTTTAACCTATCAATCACCTATAGACACGTATATAGGTAAAAAAGCATTTATAAAGCTTTTAAGAAGCTTTCCTATAAGCTATTATCAAAATAATATACTTTTATTTAATTCTACTTATTAAAATTACTTAGATAACTATTAGAATAAATATGTCTATGACATTATCCCTTCTTCTAGGAACAAGTTCTATGAGGAGTGGTAATTACATATCAATGAAGTCTAAGATACAATAAATTGTATTTGTTACATACTTTGATTGTTGTTCTCTTTAAAAGTAATTAATAGGTACTCTCAACCATTGATAATATTCTATTCTAGGACAAGAAGATCACCTTGTTATTTATTCATTGTTGAGGCTTTTATAACTTTCTTCAAAGAAAACATTGATTATACTATTAAAAATCGTTCTTATTTCCAATAAAATCACCAAATATTGGAAGTCTCTTCCAAGGTTGTGATATCAAATATGTTATATCTTACCATCTATTTGAAGAAGAATATGTCATTTTTCAGTACCTTCATCTTGATTATGTTGTTTTAAAAGTTGTGACAATCACAATGTCTTTAATAAATCAACAAAAAATGGTTTTGAATTGAATCTGCCAATTGTAGATTCTCAATCTTATTGCCATTGCTAAAATACAAAGAACTCACGATGAAAGATAGAAGATAGGATAAAATCTTTATTAAATATCTTTTTTTTTATAGCAACAAATTGTTTGACTCTTCATCTTACTTTTGATGGATATCATTGATAAAAAAATTTAACCTTTTTTATTGAATTTTCAAGATTTTTTGTTGGCTCTCTTGTGCATTCATTAATATTATATCTGTGCCAATGAATAAGATGATTCAACCTATTTTGGTATTGCCTTGAATCTAAGATTTCTTCCACCTCAAAACTCTTAATAATTATCCACTTCTATAAGAAATAATAGTATTTATCTTTTTCTTGGAATATTTATTATCTTATATGGTTGAAGAAGAGATATATAAAATATAGAATGAATCTTCATTGACTCCAATAGGAGTAATAAATAAGAAATTGGATTGATTTATTCATAAATAAAAAAGGTCTAAGTCTATAATAATCAAACTTATTATAAAAACAAATAGTCTTAATATTGCAACGAAGTAATCATACTTTGTCACCCACATCAAATTGTAGTTGTTCCTAGCAATAGGCATCTATATTGATCTATTTTTGCTCTTGAGCTTCTTTTAATTGTGCCTTCATTATTATATATAGCTCTAACAAATAATTTACTAAATCTTCTATCATAAAATTATCAAATTTTAAAAAATCAAAGATATCTAATTATAGATGATAATCATAATTTATAAAAAAAAAGTGATTATTGAATAGAAGAATGTACTAAATTATTATATGCAAACTCTATTAATGATAAATCATCTTGATGATAATTGATGGTACACCTCAAATACTACTTTACAACTTGATTTACTTATTCTATTTGTCTATCAATTTGAAGATGAAAGGTTGAAGACAATTTTATATCTACCTTTAATATCTTAAAAAAGATTCTTTAAAATCTTGATACAAATTGTATCTCTCTATCCAATATAATTTCTTTTAGTAATCCATGATAATAAGAAATATTGTTAAAGAAAAGCTTAGCTATTTCTATACTTGAAATAACTTTTATACATAATAGAAAATATACCATTTTGGTGAAATAATTTATAATTACAAATATAGAATCATGTAAATTTGAATTTGAAAGATCTGTAATAAAATCCATAGAAACAGTAGACCACAATTGTTTTAATATAGGCAATAGTTGGAGAAATCAATAAGGCCAATGATAAGGAATTTTTTACCTTGAAAAAATATTACATGACTATACAAAGTCTTTCACAGCTTTTCACATTTGTAGCCACCAAAAATCTTTATATATAAGCTCCAAAGTCTTGTTGTATCCAAAATATTTTACCATTGGAAAGTTATGACGAACTTAAAGAATACTTAAATATACTTTTTTTTTTGGAACATATATGCAACCTTCAAAATAGATTAGGTTTTTTTTGAATTTGAACTTAAAAGTATCATGAGACTTAAAGGAAGTATTTTTAATATTATAAATAAGAAGATTAGAAGACATACTTGATTAAATTTTCTTGACAAAGATTAAATCGACAGTCAATGTTGATTTTATTACTCAAAGATGAAATTGCTTGAGCTTTAAGTCAACCATTCTTTGTTGATCAAAAGTTACATCTCTTTCTTTTGGTGCAAAATAAGAATGTTTAAAAAGTCTTTTTGACAAATCATAGTATTTTCCAAGTCAATATGTAATCTTGGAATCGAATCTTGATAATGACATACTCCAACAAGTCTAGCAACAATTCAGCGTACATGTTGATATAAAGTATTCAAGTTTCTTGTAATCTATATAATTAGTCATTGGACTAGAAGCACCTTTTAGATGATAAAGAATCCATAATTACAAGAAATTTTTTATTGTAGACTTTGTAGTTGATTACTACTACTGAAAATTTCTTAGAATAAAAAACTACTTAAGTAGAATTTATTATATTTTTCTAATTTTGATAATACCATACCTAAAATAAAGTCTGATATGTCTGTTTCTATAAAAAAAAATACCTTGGAGAAATCAATGCAATATAATATTGGTACAAAGATAAATTCTTTCTTCAAAACATCAAATAATGTTTTTGCTTCTTTACTCTACTTAAGTTTATTTTAACAAATCAAATATATAAGTGGAGTTGCAACTTAAGAAAATTTCTTGATGAAGATTTTATAGTAATTGGTAAAGCCCAAAAAATATTACACAATTCTTATTTTTCTTAGAATCCTCTAATCTATGATAGTTTAGATCATCTTAGAATCCATCATGAAGCCTTCATTGAAAATGATGTATTCTAGAAAGTCAACTTGAGTAGTGTAGAATACACATTTTGTTTTTTTTGTTTTTTTTTTATTATTATTATTTATCTTGACATATAATTTTGTATTTTTAAGTTTTTGTATCACATGACAAATATGAATTTCATATTCTTCTATATTCTTAAAGTAGATTAAAATGTTGTTGAAATATTATATAATAAAATCATTAAGAAACTCACAAAAAATATCATTCATAACATATTGAAAAGTAGTTGGTACATTTTTAAGTTTAAAAAGTATGATATTATATTCAAAATATCTATAATTAGTACAAAAAATAATCTTTTATTCATCTCTTTTTTTAATGTAAACTAAATTGGATGCTTTGATAGATCTATTTTTGTATAGATCTTTATTTAATTGAATTGATCAATAAGTCCTAAAATCAAATGTAAAGAATACATATTCTTAATGATAATCTTCTTAAATCCTCAATTATAATAGGCTATAGATAAGATAATTGTATAGATAGTTAAAACCATGGAAGTTTCTAGAATTGAGATTAAATTAGTAGACCAGATAGGATCCTTCATGGAACATTCTAAAAAGAATTTAGGGAGGTTATTTAGGTAGAATCTACCATAGAACCTTTTAGAAAAGAATTAGGGCAGTTATTTAGGTAGGGCCTGCCATAGAACCTTCTAAAAAAGATTTTTAAGGTAGTTATTTAGATGAAGCCCACTACCTAAGAACATTCTAAAACATCCAAAATAGTAGGATAAGGTATGAATAGGAGTAGCTAAGGCCTTTTGGGGCAACTGATCAAGTATAGCTTTAGATTCTTTCTCTTAAATTTTTTTGATTTTACATCTTTTTGTTTAGTTCTATTCTATTTTATTTTTATATGCTTAGTTTTGGCTTTCATGTCCAATTCTATTTAGTTTCATTCAATTCTATTCTAGTTTATTTTGTCATATTTTTTCATAAGCCTTATATTGTTATAGATTAGAAGGATCTTGGATTCTGGAAATATTATGCTCTTATTTCATTAGTATTAGAGCGAGTATTAATATCACATATATATACATTGATTCCAATAATTACTTATATGATTAAATAAAAATAGATAAATATAGATTAATTTCATAAAGTCTTTTAAATAAGATTCTTAGAAGCTTTATAGATGTGATTTTAACTTTAGATGTATTTGTAATATAGAAACTTAGCCAACAAGTTAATCACGTATTGAAACAAGTTAACTATGTCGTGCATACATAGATAATTTGCCTTGCAAATTAAGACATGTGGCTAATAAAGTCAACACATGTTAAAGGTCTTATAGAATATCACCATATAGCTCTTAGTTAGGAAGTATATATAGAAGTAAGAGTGAAGCGTTCTTCACTCTTATTAATATCTTAATAGTCCTTAGTCTAGTTTCAAGTCTTTCTAGTCTTCTTGTTTTTGGCAATGGCCATTCTAATTCAATATTGTATCATCTTTGAATAACTTTCTAATTCCTTTCAGTGACACAAGAGTGTATTGAGGATTTTCTTTCTTCAAGATTCTTACCTTGATAGTTTGACAAGAGAGCTAATCTATTCTTTTTATCTTTTTTTAGAAGTAAGTAGATTACTTTACTTCTATTATTATATTTTAAAAGTTATAAACTATCCACCTTTTAATAAAAAAATTTATTTTTTAATACTAATCTTTTTCTTAAAGAGAGTGGATTAATCTTCCTTGTAGAAATTTTTGTTAGATGTTGCAAATTATCCTCTTCTAATTTAACTTTTTGAATTTGTTTGAATTTTTTAACAAAAAAAAATATTATAGATATTACTCTTAATAGAAGTGAAAATAGATTTGTAACTATTGCAAATCTTTATAAGCTTGTTAATATTCTAAGAATAAAAATCTCACATATTGCTAATATGAAACATTGAAATATTATGCCTATGCCTATGGAAGAAGTTTAAAGGCTTTGGCAAGAAGTTGTGCAATTAAAAGAAGCAAGTAGATCGACCTTACAACCAAATCTAAGGAGTTTTGCTTCTATAAGTATGATGGGAAGAAGGATTAATATGCCTAAGAAGTTTAATGGAATAAGATCAAAATTTCAAGGATTCTTGTAACAAGTCAAGTTCTATCAAAGGTTACATCCTTTCCAATATCCCAATGGATTTATTCATGTTAGATTCATAGGTGCACTTCTATCAGGAAGTGTTCTCTCTTGATTTGCACCTTTAATAGAAAAAAATTTACGACTCTTTAAATTCATTTTTAGAAGTGTTTACAGCTACATTAGGAGAAAGTGATCCAAAAAGAGTAGCAGAAATCAAACTCTTATTTTTAAAGCAAGGATCATAGTCAGTCGCCAAATATACTATCAAATTCCAAAACCTTGCTTAGGATATGGATTGAAATGACAAAGCCCTTATTAATCAATTTTGATATGGATTAAATGATAATATCAAAGACTTGTTAATGACAATGCCAAAGATAGAATCTTTGAAATAATTTATTTCTCAAGCCATTGCATGTAACAATCGATTATTTAAAAGATGTCAAGAACAAAAATATGATTAAAGAAGAATAAATCAAATAATGATTAGAATCCTTAAGTTTTAAGAAACTTATTTATCAAAACTAAAACCAATGTAAATTGATATGGTACATTTTAAATCCCTCGCAAAGCAAAAAAAATATTGATAACGTCAAGATGGCTTATGCTTATATTGTAGGAAAGCTAAATATTCTCCTTGATATTATCTAAAGAAACAATGCAATTACAAAATGAGAAGCATGATTTCCAAAGAAGACAATGTGTCAAAAAATGAGTTACTCCAACTACAAGGGACCATGCAGTTGGAATTATGTACAGCATCTAACAAATGTCCTATAATCTCCTTTGACCTTTCTATAATAGAAGTTTGTTTAGGACCAAAAAATTACAAAGTCTTAGGCTTTTTGGATTTAGGAGCCTCAACTTATTTTATAGATGAAGTTTTTGTCAAAAAATAAGATATATTCTTAGTTAAGAAAATCAAACCTGTATATGTAGAAGTAATAGATGAACATTCATTATCTTCTGAAGATGTTATACATGAAATTATTCCTGTAGAAGCAACAACTAGTGATCACAATAGTTTAGTAATATTTAATGTGATTCAATATCCTTTTAATCTAATCATTTTAAGATTATCATTATTAGAAAGATATAATCCTCAAATAGAATGGTTTTTTTGCAATCTCAATTTTTCCAATAGTTTAGCCTAAAGTCTTGTTAGGCAAATAGAAATCCATAAGTTTAGTATATCAAAATTTTTATTGGTAGGTACAAAAGCTTTCATACACGTTGCAAATAAAGAGCCATCTTTTGCCATACCCATTGCTGATGGTGACAAGATATCAAATGATATTCCTAGCTAGTATCAAGATTTTTAGGAAATTTTTGAAAAAAAAAATGTGGATATTTTTTTGAAGCATTGTCCTTATGATTGTACCATCAATCTTTAAGAAAGAACTCAACCACCATTTAGACCAATCTATAGCCTATCCCAAAATGACTTGATTCCATTTAAAAAGTACATTGATGAAAATTTGGCTAAGAACTTTATATGCTATTCTAAATCTCTAACTGGGGCTCCTATCTTATTCGTGAGGAAAAAAAATGGATCTCTATAAATATGTATAGATTATTAAGGACTTAATAAGATTACCATCAAGAATAGTTATCTTCTAACTTTACTTTTAGGAATTTTTTATAAAATAAATCAAGCAAAGATCTATACAAAAATAGATCTATGAGGAGCATATAATTTGGTCCGCATCAAAGAAAGAGATGAATAGAAGATTGATTTCGAAACTAGCTATGAATATTTTGAATATAATGTCATGCCTTTGAGACTCACAAATGCACCAGTTGCTTTTAAACATCTAATGAATGATGTCTTTCATGAGTTTCTTGATGATTTTTTTGTCTATTATTTAGATGATATCTTAATCTATTTTAAGAACATAGAAGAATGTAAAATTCATGTTTTTCATGTGTTACAAAAACTAAGAGATACAAGATTATATGCGAAGATGAAAAAGTGTGTATTCTACACTACTCAAGTTGACTTTTTGGAATACATCATTTTCAATCAAGGCTTTATGATAGATCCAAAGAAGATCAAAACTATCATAGATTAGAAGATCTTAAGAATAGTAAGAGATGTATAATGCTTTTTAGGCTTTGCCAATTATTATTGAATCTTTATCAAGAACTTTTCTCAAGTTGTAGCTCTTTTTATACATTTGACTTGTAAAGATAAACTTCAGTGGAATAAAGAAACTAAAGTAATGTTTGTTATTTTTAAAAAAAGATTTAATTTTGTATCAAACTTATATCATGTCAATTTTTCTAAGGCATTCTTTATGAAAAGAGATGCATCAGATTTTATTTTGGATACAATATTGTCACAAATGGAAATAGATGACAAACTCTACCAATTAGCTTTCAATTCCAAGAAATTTTCAACTACAAAGATTAACTATGAGATCCACAATAAAAAAACTTCTTGTAATTGTAGATTCATTTTAAGAATGGCATCATTATTTAGAAGTCACTTTAAGTCCAATCACAATATATACAGATCACAAGAATCTCAAGTATTTTATATTGAAATGTATTTTGAAACTTTGTCAAACCCATTAGAGCATGTCATTATCAAGATTTGATTTCAAGTTCAAAAACAACAAGGTATATCAAATGCTCTTTTTAAACACTCTTATCTTGCACCAAAAGAAAAAAACATATCTTTTGATCAACAAAGAATAATCATCTTGAAGCTAGAGTATTTTCATCTTCAAGTAATGAAATCAACATTGACTATTGATTTGACCTTTGTCAAATAAATTCAAATAAGTATGTCCTTTGAACTTTTTATTTATGATATCAAGAATCTTTCTTCTTAGTTTTATGATGTTTCAAAGTTTAAGTTCAAAAACAACCTACTCTACTTCAAAAGATGCATATATGTTCTAGAAAGGGAAGCATGTTTACGTGTTCTTCAAGCACATCATGACTTTCCAACAATAGGATATTTTAAATACAATAAGACTTTAAAGCTTATATCTAGAGATTTTTGATGGTCGCAAATGAAGAAAGCAATAAAAGACTTTGTCCAATCATGTGATATTTATTCAAGATCAAAAACTCCTTGTCATCGGCCTTATGGACTTTTCCAACCACTACCTATATATGAACAATCATGGTCTTCTATTTCTATGGATTTTATTATAGATCTTCTAAGTTCAAATTTATATGACTTTATATTCATAATTATAGATTATTTCACCAAAAAGATATATTTTATACTATGTACAAAATCTATTTCAGGTAAAAAAATAACTAAGCTTTTCATTGATAATATCTATTGCTATCATGGATTGCCAAAGGATATTATATTGGATAAAGAGACTCAATTTGTATCAAGATTCCTGAGAATCCTATTCAAGATTTTAAAGGTGGATGTAAAGCTATCTTTGGCTTTTCATCCTCAAACTGATGGACAAACTGATGGACAAACAGAATGGGTGAATTAAGTTTTGGAGCAGTATTTGAGGTATACTATCAACTATCATTAAGATGATTGGTTAATTTTTTTGCTATTGGTAGAATTTGCATATAATAATTTGGTACATTCTTCTACTTAACAAAGACCATTTTTTATCAATTATAGTTATCATCCACAAATTGATACTTCTGACTTTTCAAAATTTGATAATCTTGAGGTGAAAGATTTAACAAATTATTTGTCAAAGCTACATGCAACAATGAAGATACAATTAAAAGAAGCTCTAAAATGACAAAACACTAATGCGGATGCCTATCGCAAGGAACAACCACAATTGAACATAAGTGACAAGGTATGATTACTTTGTCGTAATATCAAGACTAATTGTCATTGTGATAAATTAGACTATCATATGCTTGGCTTTTTTCCTATTTGTGAACAAATCAATCATGTTTCTTATTGATTACATCTACTAGAGTCTATGAAGATCCATCATATATTTCATGTGTCTTTTTTTAAGTCGTATAAGATTGTGAATATCTTGACTTCTATAGAAGTGGATAATAATCAAGAGTTCGAGGTAGAAGAGGTCTTAGATTCAAGGGGGTGCTGAAATAGGATGGAATATTTTATTCATTGGCAAGGATATGATATTAATAAACAAACATGGGAGCCAACAAATAATTTTAGAAATACAACAAAGAAGGTTGAAGCCTTTCATTGACGACATCCATCAAAACCAAGATAAAAAATTGTAAAGATTCATGAAAGATGATAACTGCTGCTCATGGAACTTGTTTCTAGAAGAAGAGTCCATGTTATAGACATATATATTTATTTTGATAGTTACTTATATGATTAGGTAGAAGTAAATAAATATAAATTAATTTCATAAAGTCTTCTAGACAAGCTTCTTAAAGCTTCATAGACATGATTTTGACTTTAGATGTATTTATACGATAGAAACTTGACCAATAAGTTAACAACATATTGGTAGCTTGTGGAATAAGCTAACTATGTGGTACATACATAGATAACTTGTCTTGTAAATTAAGATATGTAGCTAATAAATTCAATACATGTTGGAGGTCCTATAGAATATTGCCACGTAGTCCCTAGTTAGAGAATATATATAGATGCAAGAGTGAAGTCTTTTTTACTCTTGTCAACGCCTTTTTAGTCTTTAGTCTTGTTTCAAAACTTTGTAGTCTTCATATTTTTGGCAATAGCCATTTTAATTCAATATTATATCATCTTTGAGTGACTTTCTAGTTCCTTTCAGTGACATAAGAGTGTATTATGGATTTTCTTTCTTCAAGATTCTTATCTTTGAGAGTTAGACTGTTTACTTTTGGTAGCATGTCAATAATCATCACTAAGTCTAAAATCAATTGTTGTAGTTATACTAGATACTATATTGAGGCTACTTTGAGCTACTCTTAAAAAGTCAATTGAGAGCTTCAAAGATATTACAATAGTAAAGTGTAGCAGAGAAATTACAGCATGGAAGATATGGTAGAGCAATTCCACATAGAAATTCAAATACAACATTTTTTAAGCCAGATATCTACTTCACAAGAGCAAACAGAAGCCTCAAGAATAAGAGAGTCAATATCTACTAGGTTCAAATTGAATAAGTCTAGTACATACTTTGAAACTTCAAGATAAGAATATGTATATTAATGATTCTTCAACTTACAACAATACCTCTACCTATTTGGAGCAAATACTAATAAAAAAATTACATATGCAACTAGCTATTTGAGAGATGCAGTACCCATTTGGTGATGACATTGAGTTCAAAGTTATGAAGCTAAAGGTAGATTTTGTGACTTGAAGGAATTTGAAACCAAGTTTAGGAATTAATTTTGATCCATCAATGCAGAAACGATAGCACGAGATCAATTGGTAAATCTTATAAAACTTAAATTGATGTAAGATTATGTCTCTCAATTCAAGTACCTATATCTCTAAATTTTTAATATTTTGGAGGCGAAGATGATGGATTAATTTGTACCAAGTTGGAAACCTGGAGTCGAGTGAGAGGTCAAGCTAAGGAATTCACAAACATTTGAAGAGGCAATTCGGATTATAGAAAGAATCAATACTATAGATTTTAGAACTTATGGAGTATGACCTATAGCACAAATTCCTATATTGCCATCCAATGGAGATTGATGCTTTACAAGGATCATTGATATTACAAAAATTACAAATATTGATACAAAAAGAATTAAGTTTTTATTGTCAGGAGCCAAGCCATTAGATCACAGGTTGTCCAAAACGTCAAATTGCAAGTACCAACAAGACAAGGCAAATTCACAATCTTGATACTCACCAAGCCAATAATAAATCAGAGCAAGAAAATAGGGCTCTCCAATAAAGGTGCTGGTGTCGTACTATAATTGCTTATAGTATGTAAAAATTAATTAGGATATATATTATAAAACAAGGTGAGGGATTAAAAGAGAGTATAGGATCTTTGCTAGATATTGCATATGATTTTAGCCATACTATCTTTATTGTAGTTGAAACAACTCATTTTCTGATACATTGTCTTCTTTGGCAATCGTGCTTCTTGTTTTGTAATTTCATTGCTTCTTTGAACAATATTGAGCAGTATATTTAGCTTCTCTATGATATAAGCATAAGCCTTCTTGATGTCATCAATTCTTTTTTTGCTCTATGAGGGATTTAAAACAAACCATATCAATTTGCATTGATTTTGGCTTGGATAAATAACTTTTTGAAAACTTAGGAGGTGCCATCATTATTTGTTTTATTCCTCTCAAGGCATATCTTTATTCTTGATATCTTTCAAATAATTAATTGTCACATTCAATGGATTGAGCAACAAATTATTCCAAATATTTTATCTTTGGTATTGTTAGTAACAAATCTTTGACATTGCCAATAACAAATCTTTGATATTATCCTTTAATTCATATCAAAATTAATTGATAATGGCTTTATCATTCCAGTCCATGTCACAAGTAAGGTTTTAGAATTCAAAAGTATATATAGTGATTGACCGTGATCCTTGTCATAAAGATAAGAGCTTGGTCTTTATTACTCTTTTTCGATTACTTTCTTTGAATGTGGTCGTAAACACTATTAGGAATGAATTCAAATCATAAAGGAGTTGCAAATTATTTTCCATTAAAGAGGTAAACAAAGAAAGAGTATTTCCTGATAGAAGTGTGTCTATGAATTTGACTTGAGTAAATCCATTGGGATATTGGAAAAGATGCAACTTTAGATAGAGCATGACTTGTTGCAAAAATCCTCAAAAATTTGATCTTGTTCCATCAAACTTCTTGAGTATACTAATTCTTATCCTTGTCATACTTGCAAAATCAATACTCCCTAGATTTGGTTGTCAAATTGATCTACTTGCTTCCTTCAATTGCATAACTTCTTTCCTCAAACATTGAACTTTTTCTATAGGCATAGTACCTCCATGATTTACTTTAGAAATATGTAAAATTTCCTTTCTTAGAGTATTGACAAGCTCATAAAGATCTATATTAGTTACAAATTAATTTTTAAGTTTGCTTGGAGTAGCATTCATAATCTTTCTTTCCATAGATAATAAAACAAGGTGAGGGATCAGAGGAGATTATAAGACAATTGTTAGATGCTGCACATGATTCTAATTGCATGGTCTCTATTGTAGCTGGAGTAACTTGTTTTTTGACACATTGCCTTCTTTGGAAATCATGCTTCTCATTTTGTAATTGCATTGTTTCTTTAGACAATATCAAGCAGAATATTTAGCTTTCCTACAATATAAGCATAAGCCATCTTGACGTTGTCAATACTTCTTTTGCTTTGTAAGAGATTTAAAATGTACCGTATCAATTTACATTGGTTTTAGCTTTGATAAATAAGTTTCTTAAAACTTAAGGATTCTCGTCATTATTTGATTTATTCTTCTTTAATCATATCTTTGTTCTTGACGTCTTTTAAATAATCGATTGTTACATACAATGGCTTGAGCAATAAATTTTTTCAAAGATTCTATCTTTGGTATTGTCATTAACAAGTATTTGACATTATCATTTAATCTATATCAAAATTGATTGATAAGGATTTTGTCATTCCAGTTCATATCTCAAGCAAGGTTTTGGAATTCAATAGCATATATGGTGGTTGATTATGATCTTTGCCATAAAGATAAGAGCTTAGTCTCTACTACTCTTTTTCAATAAATTTCTTTGAATGTGGCCATAAACACTTTTAAGAATGAATTCAAATCATAAAAGAGTTGCGATTTTTTTTCCATTAAAGGTGCAAACCAAGAGAGAGCACCTCTTGATAGAAGTGCACGTATGTATCCGATATAAATAAATCCATTAGGATATTGAAAAGAGAACAACCTTTGATAGAACTTGATTTGTTACAAAAATCCTTGAAATTTGATCTTATTCCATCAAACTTCTCAGGCATATTAATCCTTATCCCCATCATATTTTGTCACGGCCATAATCATGTAAGCTAATAATTACATATAGAAATAGGTAGAAGTAAGTAAAAGTAGATAAAAGTAAGGTAATTCTATAATATTTAATATAGAAGCTTCCTAGAAGCTTCCTAGACGCTGCTTTGACTTCATAGGTGTCTTTAATTGACTTTTTGGATTAGAAACGTGGTCAACAAGTTGGCCATGTGCCACACATGTTGTTAGCTTGAAGATCAAGCTAACTATGTGGCCCACACGTAGAAAAACTTGCCTTGTAAGTCAACGCATATGTCCTACAAAGTCAACACATATTGGAGGTCCTATAGAACGTCGCCACGTAGCCCCTAGTTAGATAGTATATATAGAGACAAGAGTGAAGGCTTCTTCACTCTTGTCAACTCCTTTCTTGCTTCTAGTCCAGGTTCAAGAGTCTTTAAGTTTCTTGTCTTGTGGCAATAGCCATTCCAGTTTCCTTTTAATATACCTACTTGTTTATATTTTCACTTATTATATCGAGATAGTCTTTTTGTATATTTTCCCTCATCGAGTCTTTGTCCTTGACAGATTGACAAGAGTACACTTACAATATCAGAGCTTTATTTTTCTTGAGTGAGAGTGGATTACCCCTTTCTCTTGACAAGACATAAGCGTATTAGAAGTTTGTGGATTACCCACTTCTAAACTGATATTGTTCTTAGTATCTTCTTTGTTATCAAGTCTTTCTTTTCTTTTGTCTTGAGCAGTATCAAACAAATTTTTCTTAGTGTCATTATGGCAGAGCTTGTTGAAATGAAGAGTGCAATGGCACAAATGCAAGAGCAAATGAGGGAGTTAATGCTTGCGATGCATCAACTCAATTCACCAACACATGAAAGAACAAGAATAGCAGAAAGTGGGGATATAGAGATAATCGGAGCTGCTTCAACATCTACAACAAATCACGTTCCTTCTCCAATTGTACAACACCCTGTAAGCACTAGAGAACCAAGAATTGGCTTACCCGAGAAATTTGATGGTACGAGATCCATGTTTCGAGGGTTCATCAATCAAGTACAATTGGCAATTGAACTTCAACCGCAAAGCTATCCAACTCTAGGATCACAAGTCAGGTTTATTAGCACTCTACTTTCTGGTTCTGCATTATCATGATTTTCGTCTTTTCTTGAACAACGAAATCCAATATTGGATAATTTGGAAGTTTTTTTGGCGGAGTTTCGATCTATGTATGGTGAACACGATGCAACTCGTGTTGCAACAAATAAGATCCGAATTCTGCGACAAGAAAATTGCTCAGTAACAGTGTATGCTTCACAATTTCGACAACTTGCAATTGACATCAAGTGGGATGATGCTGCACTCATCAGTCAATTTCTTTATGGATTGCAATACGAAGTAAAGAAATTGATGCTCAACTTACCTGATCCTCAAACTTTAAGTCAAGCAATCGATTTTGTGGTAAAATGTGATAATCGACTTTTCGAATTTCGATCCGAAAATCATTCACAGGAACCTCAACGTTATTATTCAATGGCAACATCAACATCTTTGCCAAACGTACATTCGGAAGTAGAAGACATGTAAATTGACGCGGTACGTTTTAAACCCCTAACTAGGCAAGAAAAGATTCGTCGTCGTCAAGAAGGATTATGTTTATATTGCGGAGAACCTAAGCACACTGCTCAACATTGTCCAAAGAAGCGACGCAACTATAAAATGAGGAGTACGACGGTCAAAGAAAACAACATGTCGGAAAACGGATTCGTCCAGCTACAATAGGGACCGTGCAGCTGGAACCTTGTACAATTCCTAATGAAGGTCCTATCCTCTCCTCAGAACCCTCTCCTTGTTTTATAATAGACTTATATTTAGGACCTAAGAATTACAAAGCCTCTACTTTATTAGATTCGGGAGCCTCAGCATGTTTTTTAGATGAACAATTTGTTAAAAGTCGTAAAATATCTTTTATACAGAAACCTAAACCAGTACATGTAGAAGTCATAGATGGTCGTCCCTTGTCTTCTGGAGATGTCACTCATGAAACTCATCCTATAAAAGTAACAATAGACGGTCATGATAGCTATATAGCTTTTAACATAATTAAATCCCCGTCCAATCCAGTTATTTTAGGTTTATCCTGGCTAGAAAAATATAACCCTCGAATAGATTGGAATTCACGTAAACTTGACTTTTCCCAGAGCGTTATTAACAGTTCTACCAACCAAGTAAAAAATTATAAGTCTAATATAATAAAACCCGTACTGATAGGTGCAAAAGCATTTATACACGCAGCAAAAGAAGGATCAACTTTTGCTATTTATGCTGCACCTATTTCTGAAAACGTAAAGACTTCAAGTGGCATTCCAAGTCAATATCAGGAGTATCAAGATGTTTTTGAGAAAAAGAATGCAGATATTCTTCCTGAACATCGCCCATATGATTGTTCAATCGACCTCAAGGAAGGAACTCAGCCACCATTTGGACCAATTTACAGTTTATCGCAAGATGAGTTGGCTGAACTCAAGACATATATTGACGAGAATTAAGCGAAGAATTTCATACGCCATTCAAAATCTCAAGCAAGAGCTCCAATTCTATTCGTAAAGAAAAAAGATGGATCTTTACGAATGTGTGTTGATTATCGAGGACTCAACAAGATCACAATCAAGAACAGGTATCCATTACCTTTGATATCAGGACTCCTTGACCAGTTGAATCAAGCTAAGATCTATACAAAAATAGATCTAAGAGGAGCATATAATCTAGTACGGATCAAAGAAGGAGATGAATGGAAGACTACGTTTCAAACCAGGTATGGACATTTCGAATATAATGTCATGCCCTTTGGACTCACGAATGCACCAGCTGCTTTTCAACATCTCATGAATGATGTATTTCGTGAATTCTTAGACAATTTTGTCGTCTGCTATCTAGACGATATCCTGATCTATTCTAAGAACGACGAAGAACATGAAATACATGTTCGTCAAGTATTACAAAAACTTAGAGATGCAGGATTGTACGCCAAGATGGAAAAGTGTGTATTTCTCACTACTCAAGTTGAATTTTTAGGATACATCATTTCAAATGATGGTCTCATGATGGATTCTAAGAAAGTCCAAACAATCATGGATTGGAAGATTCCAAGGACGGTAAGAGATGTCCAATGTTTCTTGGGATTTGCCAATTACTATCGGATCTTCATCAAAGATTTCTCACGAGTTGCAGCTCCACTTACACGCTTAACTAGTAAAGATAAATTTCAATGGAATCAAGAAGCGGAAGCAGCATTTGAAGCCTTGAAGACATCGTTTGTCTCTGCACCAGTCTTATATCATGTTGACTTTTCCAAGGCATTTTTTATGGAAATAGATGCATCAGATTTTGCCTTGGGTGCAGTTTTATCACAAATGGGATCAGATGACAAACTTCATCCGATAGCTTTTGATTCAAGAAAATTCTCAGCAGCCGAAATCAATTATGAGATCCACGATAAAGAACTTCTTGCGATCATGGATTCCTTTCAAGAATGGCGTTATTATCTAGAAGGCGCTTCTAGTCCAGTCACTGTGTATACAGATCACAAGAACCTCAAGTATTTCATGTCAGCACGTGTATTGAATCGTCGTCAAGCTCGATGGAGTATGACTTTGTCAAGATTCGAGTTCATTATCACTTATCGGCCAAGAAAACAACAAGGTTTGTCCGATGCCCTATCTAGACGTTCTTATTTTGCACCAAAAGAAGGAGATGTAGCTTTTGAGCAACAAAGAACGGTCCTCTTGAAATCGGAGCAATTTCATCTCCGAGCAATGAAATCAACATTGACTGTTGATTCAACTTTTCTCAAGCAAATCCAGTCCAGTATGTCCTCAGACCCTCTTGTTCATGATATCGAGAATAATTCTTCCAAGTCTCATGATTCTTCTAAGTTCGAGTTCAAGAATAATCTATTATATTTTGAAGGACGCCTATATGTTCCAGAAGGAGAAGCACGTTTACGTGTTCTTCAAGCACGTTTACGTGTTCTTCAAGCACGTCATGACTTTCCAGCAGCAGGGCACTTTGGATATAATAAGACTTTGGAACTCATATCAAGAGATTTTTGGTGGCCACAAATGTGGAAGTCAGTCAAAGACTTTGTACAATCATGTGATATTTGTTCAAGATAAAAAATTCCTCGTCATCGACCTTACAGACTTCTTCAGCCATTACCTATACCAGAACAACCATGGTCTTCTGTTTCTATGGATTTCATCACAGATCTTCCAAGCTCAAGATCTTATGATTCTATATTTGTGATAGTAGATCGTTTCACCAAGATGGCACATTTTGTGCCATGTACAAAATCTATCACAGGTGAAGAAACAGCTAAGCTTTTCATTGATAATATCTATCGCTATCATGGATTACCTAAAGATATCATATTGGATAGGGGAACTCAATTTGTGTCAAGATTTTGGAGGACCCTTTTCAAGATTTTAAAAGTGGACATAAAGCTATCTTCGGCTTTCCATCCTCAAACTGATGGACAAACAGAGCGCGTAAACCAAGTCTTGGAGCAATATTTAAGGTGTACTATCAACTACCAACAAGATGATTGGACAACCCTTCTACCATTGGCAGAGTTTGCTTATAATAATACGGTACATTCTTCCACGCAACAAACACCTTTCTTTGCCAATTATGGCTATCATCCACGACTTGATACTTTTGATTTTTCAAAAGTTGATAATCCTGCAGCAGAAGATATGGCAAATCGGTTGTCAGAGTTACATGCAATAATGAAGACGTAATTGAAGGAAGCTCAAGAACGACAAAAGATAAACGCAGATCTATATCGTAAGGAGCAACCACAACTCAATGTGGGTGATAAGGTATGGCTACTTCGTCGCAATATCAAGACTACTCGACCTTGTGACAAGTTGGACTATCGTAGGCTTGGCCCCTTTTTTGTTTCTGAACAGATCAACCCAGTTGCATATCGGTTACATCTACCGGAGTCAATGAAGATCCATCCTGTATTCCACGTGTCTCTTCTTGAACCATATAAGACAGTGGATATACAAGGAAGAAAACAAATGCCACCGCCTCCTATAGAAGTAGATAATAATGAAGAATTTGAGGTGGAAGAGGTATTAGACTCAAGGCGGCGCCGAAATAAGCTGGAATATCTTGTTCATTGGCGCGGATATGATATTAGTGAACGTACATGGGAGCCATCCAGGAATCTAGCAAATGCATCAGCTAAAGTAAAAGTTTTTCATCAACGACATCCATCGAAACCAAGATAAAAATCTCTCTTATAAAAGAGACAAGATTGAGGCAAGATAACATTCAATTTCCTATCCTTGTTTGTAACTTTTTTACATTTGTGACGCTAATTAGATGGAGAGCCAACAACCAGCGGATTCAACTCAAGAACCTTCGTTTGCTGACCTACCGGACGAGATATTACGATTGTCACAACCTTCAAGACGACGCAATCGAGATGAACATCTTCAAGAACGACATGTTCTTCCTCGAATAGATGGTGAGATACAACGCGTTTGGTATCACGATTTGGGATGAGACTCCCGATGTTTGGTGATTTTGCTAGAGGTAGGAACAACTCCTGATGGTGTTCCAAATATTCTATTCGAAGGAAGTTACGAAGGCCTCAACAATGATCAAATAACTGGGTGGTCTTCCCGCCCTGGTATGGGACACTACCGATGGTTGAGAGGCCCTATCAATCATCTTCGAAGAGAATAGAGATCAGAGTATGTGGCGAATATAATTCGTCGCATCATAGATTTCCTCAACATATGATGACTGCTCCTCGTGGAACTCGTCTCTAGAAGGGAGGGTAATGTCACGGCCATAATCATGTAAGCTAATAATTACATATAGAAATAGGTAGAAGTAAGTAAAAGTAGATAAAAGTAAGATAATTCTATAATATTTAATATAGAAGCTTCCTAGAAACTTCCTAGATGCTGCTTTGACTTCATAGGTGTCTTTAATTGACTTTTTGGATTAGAAACGTGGTCAACAAGTTAGCCATGTGCCACACATGTTGTTAGCTTGAAGATCAAGCTAACTATGTGGCCCACACGTAGAAAAACTTGCCTTGTAAGTCAAGGCATGTGTCCTACAAAGTCAACACATATTAGAGGTCCTATAGAACGTCGCCACGTAGCCCCTAGTTAGATAGTATATATAGAGACAAGAGTGAAGGCTTCTTCACTCTTGTCAACTCCTTTCTTGCTTCTAGTCCAGGTTCAAGAGTCTTTAAGTTTCTTGTCTTGTGGCAATAGCCATTCCAGTTTCCTTTTAATATACGTACTTGTTTATATTTTCACTTATTATATCGAGATAGTCTTTTGTATATTTTCTCTCATCGAGTCATTGTCCTTGACATATTTGTAGAAGCAAAACTCCCTAGATTTCGTTGTAAGGTCAATCTATTTGTTTCTTTTAACTGATTAACTTCTTATCAAAGACTCTGAATTTCTTCCATAGGTGTAGGTATAGTACCTCTATGATTCACATTGGAAATACGTGAGATTTTTACTCTTAAAGTATTGACAAGTTCATAAAGATTTGTAATAGTTAAAAATCTTTTCTCGCTTTTGCTGAGAGTAGCATCCTTAATCTTTTCCTCTATAGATATTACAACCAAATTCAAAAATTTAAATTAGAAGAGGGTAATCTACAACCTCTAATAAAAATTTCTTCAAAGAACGATAATCCACTTTCTTTAAGGAAAAGATTAGTATTAGAAAGATTTTTTGTTTAAAGATAAGTAGTCTGTAATCTTTAAAATATAAAAATAGAAATCAAATAATCCACTCTCTTCAAAAACAAGACAAAAAAAATATGTTGGCACTCTTATCAAACTATCAAGGACATGAATCTTGAAGAAATAAAATCTTCAATACACTCTTATATCACTGAAAGGAACTAAAAAGTCACTGAATTAAAATGGCTATTGCCAAAAACAAGAAGACTAGAAAGTCTTGAAACAAGACTAAAGACTAGAAAGGCATTGACAAGAATGAAGAAGTCTTTGCTCTTGCCTTCGTATATACTCTCTAACTAAGAGCTACGTGGCAATGTTCTATAGGACCTCTAATATGTATTGACTTTGGTATCCACATGTCTTAACTTACAAGGCAAGTTACCTATGTATGCGCTACATAATAAGCTTGTTCCACAAGCTACCAATACATAGTTAACTTATTGGCCAAGTTTCTAATCTAAAAACACACCTAAAGTCAAAATCGCATCTATAAAGCTTCTAAGGAGCTTTTCTAGAAGACTTTATGAAATTAATCTATATTTACCTACTTCTACTTAATCATATAAATAACTATTGGAGTAAATATATACATGTATGATACAACCATGGTAATATATATATATATATATATATATATATATATATATATATTATCGGGTAGAATATCCATCACCTAAAATTATAATTGTTGAGTTTCAAAATTAAGATTCTTTGTTTATAGACAATCAGACTAACACTCCTATTATTGGAGAACTAAACAAGATAGATTAAGTTATTTATACTTAAATTAATTAAAATATTCAAAAAATATTATATAATATCAATTCTTGCTTAAAAATGCATGAAGCACCTAAATATGGAAGGTAAATAGAAATACAACAACAAGATTCTATCAAGTCTAATAGAATCTTAAATAAACTTTAAGTAACTTTTAATGATCTTATTCAAATTTTAACCAATTTTTTAAAACTTTAAAAGTCATTCCAAAAGAAAGATAAAGAAATTATAAATTAACTTCAAAAAATATAATAAAAAAATCCTAAAAATATATTAAAAAATAAAAAATCTTTAAAAAATAATAATAATCTTTTTAAAATATTAAAAATAAAAATATTTAAATAAATAATAAAAAATATTAAAAATATAAATAATAAATAAAATTTATAAAATTCTAATGTAAATCCTAACAAAAAATCTTAATGTAGTCTTAAATAAATCTTAATGAGACTTTAATAATCTTAAATAAATCCTAACAAAATCTTTATCAAATCTTATATCCTAGGCCAAATCCTAATTAAATCCTAATCAAATCCTAAACCAAATTTAAATCCTAATTAAATCCTAATTAAATTCTAAAAAACTCAAAAAAGGTCTTAAATAAATATTAAACAATTATTGTAGTTATTTTAAAACGTTAATAAATATTAATTGAACAATTGATCTTAACTAAAATTTTACTTAGAATTCAATCTACATGCAATTAACAAGCACATAAAATTTGAAAAGAATTAAATTCACCAATCGAAAGAAAAGCTTCCAAAACCTCTCAGATGTTGGTTGTCTTCCTTCTTCAACATGAATATTGATCTTCCAATAGCAATTTTTCTTTGCTGAATTATTCAATTGCTTCAAAATTTTATTGATTTATAAATTTTTAAGTCTAAATGGCTTTCACCAATTTTTGCTTCAATCAAACTAAAAGATGTTGCAAGATCATGAAAATCCTTATTGATCCTAAATTTTAGTTATCTAAGACCATAACTTTTAAAAACTCTCACAACCTTCAATCTAATTGTTGAAATAATATTAAATTTCTTACAAAAAATTCAAAAAATCATAGCAACAAATTAAAAAAGTTTTACTTGTAAATTTGCTACAATACTTACAAAATCATCAAATTTGTAAACTTATTTTTATTTTTCAAATTCTAAAGCCATTAAGTACATCTTTCACTTTGAAAATCCTTCAAAACCTCAACATGCTATTAAAACACATGAAATCAACTCTCAAAAATCCTCTCACAAGTCTTCTTCCAAATTCTACTCTTTGATCAACCAAAGAACCTTAGAGTCACTATAGATGTGTAGTTTTGTACCTCAATATCTGATTTTGATCTTAATTCACAACCGGTTCTTTGTAGGTATTAATTCTTTATATTTTGAGGTTATTTTTCCTAAAACCTATTCTTAATTCCTTCTTAAAAATGTCTATATCAATTATTTATCTTATTTTCTTTGATTTGGCTCACTAATGCCCTTACAAAGTAAATAGAAGACTCTTCTTCAAAAAAGTATCATTTATTAATTTTGTGACCTCCTTATCTATTATCTATTTTTCTAAGATAATTTGTTAAAGTATTTTTATTTAAGATCCTTTATAATATAATCTTTTCTTTCTTTATTCATCATATAATTATGATATGACACAACAATGGTAGATGGAGAAATTTATGGAGTCACAATTATTAATGATTCTATAATTGAAGAAGTTAAACTACACTAGATTTTATATATTGAAGAAGTTAAACTACATATTTTTTCCTAAAAAGAACTTAATGTTTTTAGGAAAATTTTAAAAATGCAAGAAATTTCATTGTATTCTCAATTGATTAATGTTATATTTTTAATAATGATCAAAAAAGATTAGTTACAATTGTAAAAAATTAAGACTTGATCAATGGATTATATAAGTTTTAAAATAAGACAATTGAGCATGTAGTAAATAAAGTGATTGCTAGAAAGAAAAAATGAAATTATAGCATAAAAAATAATTACACTTATATTTTGCAAGAAAATATATTTCAAATAAGCACATTTATAAATCCACAAAATTCTATTCATCTATCCTCTACAATACTCATAATATTTTTTAAATACATAAACTTCTTTTTATATCTCAAAATCTAAAATCATTGAAAACATCTTTAACTTTGAAAAACTCTCAAAAATTCAAAATTAATCCAAAATCACTTAAAAATAAGGTTAAAATAAATTCTCTAAGTTTCTTTTCTAATCTTGCTCTTTGATTAACAAAAGAACCTTGGAATTGCTGTAGGTACGTGGTTTTGTGCTTTAAGATTTGATTACAACCTTGATTCACAACCATTCTTCTCTTAATAATGATTCTTAGTTTTTTAATATAATTTTTGTTACAAACTACTCTTGATTCTTTTCTTAAGTTTCTGCATTATTTATTTTTCTAATCTACTTTGTTTTACCTTATTTATGGATAGACAAAGTAAATAGAAACCTTCTTAATAAAAAATCAATATTAATATTAAATATTTTTATTACCTCTCTATCTTTTACTTATGTTTTGCTACTATATTTTTCAATTAGGCTCTTTAATAATAGAATCCATATTTTTCTCTTTCACCATAAAGTTATTTTTTATAATACAACATTATACATATAGGAAAATTGCCTTACAAGTTGGATTTGTGTCTCATAAGTTGGACATATATTTGAGGTCTTTTAGAGCAATGCCATATAGCTCTTAATTAGATAGTATGTGTAGAGGCAAGAATGAGCCCTTTCTCACTTTTGTCAACTACTTTCTTACTTTTACTCTAGTTTTTTAATCTTTGGTAATAGCCATTTGAGTTTCTTCTTGAATATACATACTTATTTATTTTTTGTTATCTTTCTTTGATAAATGTCTCACTTGTTTATTTATATACTTTGAGTTCTCATCCTTGAGACTTATTTGTACATATATTCTTTCTTTTATTATTATTATTGTGTTCTTAGTTTTGTATCCAACCTTGTAAGGAATGTAATACCTTATTTCTTCCAAACTATTTTATGTCTGGGTCTATTGTCCTTGCATCTTAAAGAAGATAGATCATAATTCAATATGCAAGGATACATAGACAACACATAACTCTACTTGTAGTCTTTTGTAACTTTAAAATTAGTATCCAAAAAAACAAAATTTTCAATGAAACCAAATTTATTATAATTTTTTTCCTGTGCGGTTCCGTTCAGCATCTGACAGTCAATTTTGGCAGCGGAACTTCACACTGACCTTTCCAACGGGCAGACGTCTTTGCTCCCACACCATCGCTTTCTTCCGGTACATATTTACTTGCCGGAGATGGAAGTTTCGTGATAGACGTGAGAAGGGCTGAGCCAGTAGTGGTCGCCTCGTCTTTTGGCGATACATTTGGTGGGTTCCCTTCATGTCAATGTGTTGTACGTGTGATCATCTTTACTAGAGCTTAAGTTTGAGTCTTGTGGTGTCATAGTGGTGCCGATGTATTGCTCCCAAGCAATATTCGGTGACGCCGCTTTGGTCGTGAACGCCAGAAAGTGTCCAATCGGAGCTGGTGTGAAGCTGGTGCGAGCCTCTCATCTGCCTAGGTTGAAGAAGCGATCTCTTGGGTCAGTGTCAGATTGGGACGGCATCAGGTTGGTAACATTTCTCGTCAGTACATTTTGGCCCCCAACCCTGTACCCGTTACGAAAGGCCACCGCACCTCAGAGTTGCTAGGTGCTTTCGCTTTCTCTGACCATGGCGTGAATCATGTGTTGATTAAGTCTTATATTTATTTTCTTATGAAATGTAACCAAGAGGGTCGGTTTCGTGGCATTGGTAAGGATAACTGCAGGAAATTGAGATTGCGACTGATCAACAGAAGTAAATTGGGTTCAGGAGCATCCAGCGCATGTCGGCACCTACCACGATGGGGAGTTGTGATCGTCCCAGAAACTGTCTACTTGGAGTGACGCTCCGACATTTCACAGCCGAGGATATGAAACTTAGTCTAAAGTGGTTTGGAGACGATGAGGTGACCGTGACAACCCCAAATGACTCTTTCCAGTCGGAAGGAGAAGCCCAACGGTACTTCGCAACCAACATTGCGGGACACCCCTGGTACCGTCTGATTTGTGTCGACGGAGAACCGGCAGGCGCAATATATCTGACTCTTAATAAAGGGGCCCACCGCGTCCGTGGAGATGTCAGCTACATTCTTGCCAAGGAGTATTGGGGCAAGGGCGTCATGACCGAGGCAAATGCGCTTGCTGTGAAGGCCGGGTTTACAGAATTTGGGCTCCACCGTATCCAGGCCTACACGCTGCCGACCAACATTGGATCGCAACGGGTTCTGGAGAAGTGTGGGTTTCAACGAGAAGGTTTGCTGCGCAATTTTGTCAGGTTGAGAGGCAAGCTCAGCGATGTATTCGTCTTTGCAATCTGCAGGGATGACCAGAATGTCGACGAATCGGGGCAGTAGCAAACCAGTAAAACGAAATTAGCTCAATACCCTTGCTGAGACACTTCTGCACAGCTGGATACATGGTATTGAAATCTAATTTGAACTGACTCAGTCATCCTCCATCCATTTATTTATGGTATGCTCACTTGATGAGTGATTTTCACACTTGCACTTTGAAGTTATACAACTCAATGCACAATATTGATCACATTAAACTCTATAATTCCACACCTAGATGGGTAGATCATGCATGAACAACCAATCAACCCATCGACCAGTTCATCTATCCTGAGCCGAGCATTCGAGAGTTCTGCTTAGCGCTCATTGTGAGCATGTGCGTGGTGTGGTTGGAGTACAAAACAGCAAGGGACGTATCTTGACGAGATAGACTCTATGCTTTGCCTTGTGAGTTGAGATTGAACGAACTTGACGCTAAACTGAAAATCTTAGGCGTCTTCAAGTCGTGTACTTTACAAAATTCATCCAACAATCTATCCAACTACAGAGCACAAATGAAGACAGTGCGGCATCCTGCGTTCACAACACCCGTGTGCAGCTCAATTCTCACACTGGTGATATAGGCACTTACACGTTCACTTGCTTGTAAGATATGGCACCACAGACAGTTCGCCACTCCTACATTTAAGTGCGTAAAGTGATGGGATTGCAGCCTGGAAGGCAATGAGCTGCTTGTGCGGATGATATCTGGTACACTTCTCTAAGTACTGTGGGCAGAGGGCATAGCCAGTCACCCCTGGAGGAGTCAGAGGCCCAGCACCTAATTCCAGATCACTTGGATGAGAGCTGAGCATCCTGATTATCCACTCTACATCAAACACGCCCTCGCAGATGAGGCTGCCTTCTCCATACCGGCATGCACCCACACCATCATTCGCCCCTCGACATTGCCATCACACCGTCATCGGGAGCTGCTTGAGCTTTACGCTCCCACGTCCCAGCCCAGCTAGTTGGTTGATGCAACCAGCCTCTTCCATCAAGCAACTACCTGCTGCCTGGTAGGATCTAGACCAGGCGTAGCAGTTTCCGAAGCAAGCCTATCCAAAGATTTCCTCAAGCCTTGAAACTGGGACTGTTAAATTGAAGCCTTGGGGCACTAACGCGTGAAACACAGGCTGGTGATTTCTCCTGGTTGGTGGTCTTTGCGCCGGATTCTAGTTCTAAATCCTAATCCCTAGACCTGCTGTACTAGTCTATACTGTTAGCTTCGTTGTGTTACAACAAATGAGGCGTATACAAAAGGTGTTTCCTTTCAGCGATAATCATGTTTGTAGCGACATGAATAGTGCAGCTTGACGAGGACTAATGATTAGGTGAGAGCCCCTGCCAATGTGCTTGATCGTCAGAGCAAGTCGTAGGGTTCTTCCTCTTCAAAAGCTGACCTTTGAATGCAGAGAAAGAGTTTCATGTCAAGATAGTGATCTGAGAGGGATGATGAACCAAGTGTCCTAAGAGTGGCTTGATTGTGCCCTCCTGACAGGTCATAAAAGCGTATGATCGTCACTGAACCAGGAACGAATCTCAGCACACAACTCAAGCCTTCTTAACATCGAAACTTGATTCGCCGTAAGCGTACGAGGTCGCTAAAATAACGCTCACACAAGCTGCGAAACCCCTCTGCTGCATGACATGCGGCCCGCATGTATATGCAATGTAGCTGGGCAGTGCGGTCACTGCAAGCCGACATATTTCTCTGCGGAACTTAGATCAAGCATATGCGAGAATCTCAAGAAGGTAATCTACTTTGAGTGCTCCAAAAAGTTCCGCATCTTTGATCAACTAAAAAATATAGCTTAGTATCCGACTGAGTGCTCAGCAGGTCAACTTGGTAGCCAAACCTGCGAAAACACGTTGCATACCTTGGGGCCTTCGAGCACCGATGAGATTTCCACATTGGTCGCTTCAGTGAATTCGCTACCTCTAGAGTCGAAATGAAGAGATGAGCATAAGCAGAAATTCTCGGGCAGGGCAGCAGAGGGAAACGTCCTGACGTCCTCAAGACAGATTCTGCACCACCACCCGTGTCGGGGCAGGCCTGTATCATGCATGCCACATCGATGCCTGCAGACGCCAGCATGAAACAGAAATCTCCGAAGCAAACAAGCGTCACTTCGCTCATCCGCAGTGATGGACTACCAAAAATAGGATTTCATTAGCCGTCCTTGTCATACTCATAACTATCTCACCTCCAACGGAACAACTATATCTCCAGCCTGAATTGAGCATGGCGGTTTCATCGTTACGGCGCAATTGTCCGCTTGCCAATTTCACGGGGATGTCGTCGGGCATGCTCTACCCAAAGCTTCCATTCAGCTACACCCGATACTCCACAAAGCAGACAAGGAACTACCGTTTGCCCGAAACATGTCTTACACCTTCCCCAACCTACTTTCCCTTTCACGCCAGCTAACCCAGGGCGAGTCGGAAATCCACCCTCTCCCATACACCTCCCGCACGTCAACCAACCCTCCCCATCTCCGCAGAGGCCACACCAAATCCCTTCACCACCTTGACGAACCCCATCACTCAGGTCCGCGTGCGCAACACCCGACTTGGACTCAATGTACTGTCCATGGACCTTCAATCTGCTCGAGGTAACAGATGACTTCAAAACTTTCGCAGATAGGCACTGCCCGACCTGCAACGACAACAATTGTTAAACCATAAGCCCCACAAACCCTAACAGAAACACAGGAAACGAGCGCAAGGCACAAAGTGGTGTAGAGAGGCGCAGAGACTAACCAGAAGATCAGGCGAAGCGGTTCGAACGCAACATTGGAAGCCGGAGTGCGCACAACCCACATTCAAAGTAGCCATAACAGAGGAACCCAAGCTCTCAGATTATGCTGGAGTGGAGTGACGATAAGAACAGATGGAAATGCAACGCAACGCAACAAGTTTGTCATGTGACAGTCGGCGCTGGCGGTGCTTGACGCTCATAGCTCTGCTTTTCTACCTCCCCAATACGCCTCCTCTACAACTTCGTCGATTCTTATTGAAGTCGCAGTTGATTGAATTATCCTTTCGTGTTAAGGATTAGTGATTTGGACATGTAGACAACACACAGCGATTTGTTGAGATGGTTTTGTTTGCCCTGATTCTGTTTGCAGAAACTTGAACTCTCATGATTTGCTCACTAATCTTCATGTACTTGTGTTTACTAATGTTGATAATTGATACTTTGACTGGTGTTTGATTCTTACACTTGAAGTTGCAATAGGCATGTTGACAATGTGCTTGTCTGGTCATGTAATTATGTTTTTGTAGTATACTTTGTTTGAGAAGAAGAGGAATTAGAAAGATATTGTTTTTGTAGCTTATTATACCGACCCTTATTTTTACCATGACTGACTTTGAATTAAATGCAAAACATTGCAAATATATGTAAATAATTATGTCAAATGTATGCTTTTGATTATAAAATTCTAGCACATATCTGTCTTTGCTGTTGATTTTGAATTAATACAATTTCTCAACCTATTGCTATATGAAAATATATATTTTTTACATCATGTTTAATGATGTTTCACTTTTACTCTAATAGATCAAGTAGTCTATAATTGTTGCATAGTTGTAGTAATGACATTTGTTCTTGCAAATGATACAGAAGTATTGTAGGTTTTAAACTATTGGATAGCTAATTTCTTCTTCTTTTTTTCTTTTACTATATATATATATATATATATATAGATATAAATTTTATATTTATAGATCACTTAGATATATTGTGATATGTTTTGTTTTTTATTATTTATTTATTTATTTATTTACTATTATTATTATTCTTGTTGTATTACAAAACAATCCTCTCGTCTTGAATGATTTGCAAAAAATAATACTTTTTATTCCTTCTTCATTTATTTTATTTTTTAATTTTAATATAAAATTCACACTTCAATATATAGTATAATAATTTTAGTTTCCAAAATAATTATGATTTGGATGCCATGTCTCCAATACAAAGGTTAAGATTATAAAGAATAGATACTTAAAAGAATTTAATTTTTTCATGTTTGTTATATCTATAAAGTTATTTTGCATTTTTTTCTATCTTTGTTTTTTATATTTGTACTAAACAATGTCACTTTTTTATTTTAATTTTTCCAAATTCTTCTTGTTTAGTTATTTGTGCCAATCATATAAAAACTAAGATGTTTTAGAAAAGACACTTTAAAGTACTTTCTTTCTCTCAAATCTCTTTCATCATCTTTTTATCTTTATACCACCCTCCCTTCTCAATTTGACAACATCCCATCTACCTTACAAATAATATCTAGGTAAAAAATCCATATAAATATTTAGGTAGAATTAAAACTTCTATTATCCATGTCTATGTTATAATACACAATTCACTTCTATAAAGTGTTTTTTTTTTTTTTTTTTTTTTTTTTTCTATTTGTTCTTATATTCTTTAAAATTTATGAAAAGAAATTATTGTAAATGTTGTGAATTAAAAGCTATAAAGTTTAGATTTACTTGCAAGACATGCAAAAGCTCACAAAAAATGATTTCTATCTCACTAATTTATTGTAAAATTTATAATTCTATAAATTTTGACTTAAAATTTGTAATGTTTGTAAAACAATTAATATATATTTTTAAATTATTGACTCTAGAATATTATTTGGAGACATATAACAAATAAACTTATATATGTATCTATAATAAGATATTATATTGTTTATTAAGTTTTACTATATTTTATAAGCTTGACTTATAATCTTTCTAATTATTAATTAGAAAAATACTACAAAGATAACATCTTCTAATAAAAACTAAATTAGGTTTAGATATTTTGATTATTTAGATAAATCATTTTATAAACACATACATTATATACAAATCAAAATAATAAAAAAAAGAGATTAAATAGAGCCACATTATTTCCAAAATAAGACAAATATATAAAGAAATTATTTAAAGATCATAGTTTTTAATAATAATTATACATTAGCTAAAAATAATTATTGCAAATATTTTTAGAAGAGTGTTAAGTAGATTATCTTTTATTCTTGTATTTTATATTGTACATTTATAAGGTTTTTTGTTGATTCCCATATGCAATTGTTGATATCATATCCATGCAAATAGACCAAATATTCAAGCCTTCCATGTCTTATCCTTGAATCTAATACCTCTTCTATCTCAAATTCAATATGATCATTGATTTCAACCATAGGAGATGGTGGTTGTCTTTGATCTAGTATGTTTGATTCTTTATACCTTTCCAAAAGTGAAACATGAAAGATTGGATGAATCTTCATGGATGAAGATAATTCTAAGTGATAAGTTACATAATTAATTTGTTTCTGAATCACAAATGGTCCCAACCTTTGGTAGTCCAACTTATCACATAGCATGTTGGTTTTTATATTGTGCCAAAGAAGCCATACTTTGTCACCAACTTGGAATATAAGTTGTTCCTTCCTCAATTCATCGACCATTAGCTTATAACATTATTGACCCCTTTTTAATTGAGTCTTCATGGTTGCTTAAAGTTTGGCTATCTTCGTAGTAAACTCCTCTATTGCTCAATTTGTCGACTTTGAAGGCTTTATTATATTCAATTTTAGATGATAATCGTAGTTTAAATAGAATGGCGTTTACTGCATAGATGCATGGATTATATTGTTATATACAAACTCCACCAATGACAAGTAGGAGGTCCAATTGTCTCGTTGATAGTTGATGGTACACCTCAAATATTGCTTAAGAATTTGGTTGATCTATTTTGTTAAGCCATTAGTTTGAGGGTGGAAGGCAAAAGAAAAGTTGATATCAATCTTAAGAATCTTAAATACTACCTTCCAAAACCTTGATACAAATTGTGGCCCATAATTTGATACAATATCATCTGGCAACCTATGGTAACGATAGACATTGTCAATAAAGAGTCTTGCCATCTCTTCACGAGTAATTGACTTCTTGTAAAGTATAAATTATGCCATCTTCATCAATTGATCAACAACTATGAAGATAGTGTCAAATAAGTTTGATGATGGAAGATATGTAATGAAATCCATAGAGATATATGATTATGGTTGTCTTGAAATAGGAAGGAGTTGAAGAAGTCGATATGGCCGATGTTGAGGGTTCTTTGACCTTGAACAAGTATCACATGATAGTACAAATTCCTTAACATCCTTTCTTATTTTAGGCCACCAAAAGTCTTTAGATAAAAGTTCCAAGGTCTTATTGAATCCAAAATGTCCGGCTGCAAGGAAGTCATGGTGTATTTGAAGAATGCACAAGCGAGTTGGTACTTCAAGAATGAACAAAGGTTCTTCAAAGAATAAGAATTTGTCTTCATGCTTGATTTAAAAGACTCTTCAAGAAAATTGTTGGCAAGATGCTTGATATTAAGAAAAAAAAGGTCTATGTTTGAAGCTTTAAAAACCTAATCAAGAAATGATAAATCCACAGGTATTGATATATTAGTTATTTGAAAATGAAATTACTCTGGTTTTAATAAGATTACCTGTTGTTGATCATATACTGTCTCGCCTTCTTTTGGTTCAAGGTAGGAACGTCTTAATAATGCATATGATAACTCTTATTGGCTCTCGGATCAATATGTAATGCAAAAGTCAAATCGTGATAAAGATATACTTCAACGAGCTTGGTGATGATTCAATACTCGAATTGACATAAAGTATTCAAGATTCTTCTGATCTATATATATAATCATCAGATGAAAAGCACCTTCAAGCAAGTGGCGCCATTCTTGAAAAGAATCTATGATAGCAAGTAGTTCTTTATAGTGGATTTTGTAATTAATTTTTGCCACTAAAATTTTTTTAGAATGGAATGTAATTGGATGAAGTTTGCCATCTTTTCTATATTATGACAAAACTACTCTCAATGTAAAGTCTGAAGCATTGATCTCCATAAAATAGGGATTATTAAAATTTGAATGTATCAAAATTAGAGCTGTTGTGAAAGCATCTTTTAAGCTTTGTAAACCTTTCTTTGCTTTGGAACTCCAATCTAATTTATCCTTATATGTCAACTACATAAGTAGAGCAGTAATCTTGAAGTAATTCTTAAAAAAAATCCTGTAGAAATTTGCAAATCCAAGAAAGAATCAGATATCATATATAATTTTTAGCTTTGCCTAATCAATGATTACTTGTACTTTCTTTGAATATAAAAAAAGCCTATTTTAGAAATAATATATCCAACAAATTTGACTTGAGGTGCATGAAATACACACTTCTTCAATTTTACATATAGCCTAGCACTTCATAGTTTTTTCAGCACAAAATGGATATGTATTTCATGGTCTTTTGGATTCTTGAAAAAATTCAAAATATCATCTAAATAGATCACAATAAAGTCATTGAGATACTTGAGAAATATATCATTCCTTAAGTATTGGAATATGGCTGAAGCATTGGTAAGTCCAAAAGGCATGATATTGTATTCAAAATGTCTATACCTAGTGCAAAATGTTGTCTTCCATTCATGTCCTTCCTTAATGCGTACCAAGTTATATGCACCTTATAGATCAATCTTCATAAAGATCTTTTCTTGGCTAAATTGATCAAGAAGTCCAGATATCAACGACAATGGATATCGATTCTTTATCGTGATTTTATTAAAACCGTGATAATTGATACACATTCGTAAAGATCTATCTTTCTTCTTCACAAATAATATTAGAGTACCACCTGGTGACTTGGAATATCAAATAAAATTCTTAGCCAGATTTTCTTCAATGTACTCTTTTAAAGTCGTAAGCTCATTTTGGAATAAATTATAAATGGGTCCAAACGATGGTTGAGCATCTTCTTCAAGGTCAATCGTAAAATTGTTAAGATGATGCTTTGGCAAAATATCTACATTTTTCTTTTCAAATATATCTGCAAAAAATTTATATGTCTTTGGAATTGTTGTTGTAGCAACCACAAGTTCCAATTGTGGATTTGCATAGACAACAAATGTAGTACCTTGTTTGGTTGTCCTTATAAATACTCTAGCTCCAATAAATAAATGTTATTTAAGTTTTGGCTTATGAGGTGTTAGAAGATTTTTCATAGATATGGAGGTTCTATAATCTACTAAAAGAAATTCTAACTTTTGTGATATCCAATCTATTTGTGGATTGTATTTTTCAAGCCATGAAAGTCCTAAAATGACTGGAGGTGATGGTGATTTAATAATGTTGAATACTACTTGGCTGCTATAGTTGTCAAAGGTTATTTCTAATGGAATTGTTTTATGAGTGATATCTCTAGAGGATAAAGGTCGACCATCTATTACTTCTACATATACAGCTTTGAATTTTTTCACCATACAGATTTTATGTGATCTAAAAAATTCTTTGTCAATAAAACATGTGGAGGCTCTTAAGTCAAGTAATGCATGACAATCTAGTGTTGTGAGTCCTAACTATAAAGATATAGTAAAATAATGAGAAAGGCTGGCAGAGAGTATAGGATCTTTTTTGGTTTGTGATAGTGAAGAATTTAGCCACATGGTCCCTACTGTGGCTGGACACCCTCATTTTCTTGCAATAATTTTGATGATATGGCTGCATTCGTCATTTGATATGTATGCTAATATTTCTCTAAACAAATATTAACCTTATGACCAGGTTTTCTGTAATATAAGCATAGGCCAAGTTCCCTTTGACGCTTTTTTTCTTGCTCAGAAAGAAGTTTGAAGTGAATTGTATCAATTTGCATATCTTATGTTTTCAATTACTCATTAGAATTGGATAGTGAAGAAGCTGCAGAATAATTGGTATATACATGTCATATAATCGAAGAACGTTTATCTTGTCATCATTGAAATAAATAATTATCATACTTCACAACTTGACTAATGGCTTCATTGAGTGTTAGAAGATCTGGCATAGATAACAATAAGTCCTTGATATCATCTCTTAATTCCCAATAAAATTAGCTCATCAATGCATCTTCTCTCCAATTTATATCACATGCTAATTGTCAAAAAAATTGAGGCATACATTGATGCAGAGCTCGTTCATTGTCAAAGGCTTCAAATTTTAGTTGTTGAAGAATGAATCTTATCATGTTCACCAAATGCTTTTGCAAATACTACCAAAATGCTTCAAAATTATGCAATATAAGAGAATTCTTTTCAAATAATGAGACAAATCAAGATAAAGCTTGACTTGAGAGCAAGGTTCTAATCAAACCAACACAAGATGTTTTAGTGGAATATTGTTGAGGTTGAAGCAAGGTAATTAGTTGTACTTGATTTACAAAGCTACAAAATTTTGAGAGGGTGCCATCAAATTTTTCTAGAAGGTTGATCTTTGGTTCTTTTGTTGTTATTATTGTTAGATCATTGCATTGAGTGGATGCACCTCCCATGTTTGAAATAGACATAGTCATTTGAAAATTTTGAAACTTATGTTGTAATTTGATGTAGTGGTTGAGGCACTCCAACTCCTTAACCATTATGTATGGTCATGTATAGTTCGTCATTCTACTTCGACAAAGTCTCTATCCTAATCCTTAATGCTTCAAGTGCATTAATAATAGAATCTAACTTGATTTATTTTGAATTTGTCATATTGACTTTTTTATCGTCTATCATAGAAAATCAAAGAAACACATGCCTTCAAAAAAAAAAAAAAAAAAAAAAAAAACTTGATTTATGATATAAAGAAAAGAAACTAAAAGAATATTAAAAAAAGAATAATATTAGTCTAGAGGAGGATAATTTAAAACCTCTAGAATGCTATAGTATTTCCAAGAAGACGGATAATTTACTCTTTGTCAAGAAAGATCAAGCTCTTAATATTTTTTTATGAAAATCTCGACAAATTTTTAGAGACCATATATAAGATAAGGATTCAAGACTAAGAAATGGAGTTAGCTTGATATTAGAGCAATAACTTGATACAAGGCAAGAAGGCCCTAGCTAAATCACAAGAAGTGAGTTGTTAAGATTAAGGATCCCCTCAGCCTCAACTCTTATATATACTAGGTCCTAAGAAGCTTCTTGAGAAGTTTCTATGACACTTGAGAACAAAGAAAGCCTAAGGTCCTTCTTCAGTAACTTTCTAAACCATCTAAAGCCTCCTAAAATCTTCTAAGACCTCCTATGACCTTCTAGAACTTTCTTAGAATCTATTGGAACCTTTCAAGACTTTCTGGAACCTCCTAGAACCTTCAAGAGCCTTCTTAGAACCTATTGGTATCTTCTAGAATCTTTTGGAACCTTCTTCAGTCGTATGTCTGTGACAATAGAAGTCATTTCAAACAACCTCTTTTTGAGGTAGTAATCTATCCACATCTTATAACTAAAAAAAATCCACTAATATGGCTCTCACCATATTGTCTAATATATTGTGTATTAAATATATAAACACATTATTTTCACATAGTAGCTAAATCACAACACAACACCTGTGTCACCGCCATAATCATGTAAGCTAATAATTACATATAGAAATAGGTAGAAGTAAGTAAAAGTAGATAAAAGTAAGTTAATTCTATAATATTTAATATAGAAGCTTCCTAGAAGCTTGCTAGACGCTGCTTTGACTTCATAGGTGTCTTTAATTGACTTTTTGGATTAGAAACGTGGTCAACAAGTTGGCCATGTGCCACACATGTTGTTAGCTTGAAGATCAAGCTAACTATGTGGCCCACACGTAGAAAAACTTGCCTTGTAAGTCAACGCATATGTCCTACAAAGTCAACACATATTGGAGGTCCTATAGAACGTCGCCACGTAGCCCCTAGTTAGATAGTATATATAGAGACAAGAGTGAAGGCTTCTTCACTCTTGTCAACTCCTTTCTTGCTTCCAGTCTAGTTTCAAGGGTCTCTAGTTTTCTTGTCTTTTGGCAATAGCCATTCCAGTTTCCATTTAATATACATACTTATTTATATTTTGTCTTATTATATCGAAATAGCCTTTTTGTGTATATTTTCCCTCATCGAGTCTTTGTCCTTCACAGATTGAAAAGAGTACACTTACAATATCAGAGCTTTGTTTTTCTTGAGTAAGAGTGAATTACCCCTTTCTCTTGACAAGACATAAGCGTATTAGAAGTTTGTGGATTACCCACTTCTAAACTGATATTGTTCTTAGTATCTTCTTTGTTATCAAGCCTTTCTTTTCTTTTGTCTTGAGCAGTATCAAACAAATTTTTCTTCTTAGTGTCATTATGGCAGAGCTTGTTGAAATGAAGAGTGCAATGGCACAAATGCAAGAGCAAATGAGGGAGTTAATGCTTGCGATGCATCAACTCAATTCACCAATACATGAAAGAACAAGAATAGCAGAAAGTGGGGATATAGAGATAATCGGAGCTGCTTCAACATCTACAACAAATCACGTTCCTTCTCCAATTGTATAACACCCTGTAAGCACTAGAGAACCAAGAATTGTCTTATCCGAGAAATTTGATGGTACGAGATCCATGTTTCGAGGATTCATCAATCAAGTACAATTGGCAATTGAACTTCAACCGCAAAGCTATCCAACTCTAGGATCACAAGTCAGGTTTATTAGCACTCTACTTTCTGGTTCTGCATTATCATGATTTTCGTCTTTTCTTGAACAACGAAATCCAATATTGGATAATTTGGAAGCTTTTTTGGCGGAGTTTCGATCTATGTATGGTGAACACGATGCAACTCGTGTTGCAACAAATAAGATCCGAATTCTGCGACAAGGAAATCGCTCAGTAACAGTGTATGCTTCACAATTTCGACAACTTGCAATTGACATCAAGTGGGATGATGCTGCACTCATCAGTCAATTTCTTTATGGATTGCAATACAAAGTAAAGAAATTGATGCTCAACTTACCTGATCCTCAAACTTTAAGTCAAGCAATCGATTTTGCGGTAAAATGTGATAATCGACTTTTCGAATTTCGATCCGAAAATCATTCACAGGAACCTCAACGTTATTATTCAATGGCAACATCAACATCTTTGCCAAACGTACATTCGGAAGTAGAAGACATGTAAATTGATGCGGTACGTTTTAAACCCCTAACTAGGCAAGAAAAGATTCGTCGTCGTCAAGAAGGATTATGTTTATATTGCGGAGAACCTAAGCACACTGCTCAACATTGTCCAAAGAAGCGACGCAAGTATAAAATGAGGGATATGACGGTCAAAGAAGACAACATGTCGGGAACGGATTTGTCCAGCTACAATAGGGACCATGCAGCTGGAACCTTGTACAATTCCTAATGAAGGTCCTATCCTCTCCTCAGAACCCTCTCCTTGTTTTATAATAGACTTATATTTAGGACCTAAGAATTACAAAGCCTCTACTTTATTAGATTCGGGAGCCTCAGCATGTTTTTTAGATGAACAATTTGTTAAAAGTCGTAAAATATCTTTTATACAGAAACCTAAACCAGTACATGTAGAAGTCATAGATGGTCGTCCCTTGTCTTCTGGAGATGTCACTCATGAAACTCATCCTATAAAAGTAACAATAGACGGTCATGATAGCTATATAGCTTTTAACATAATTAAATCCCCGTCCAATCCAGTTATTTTAGGTTTATCCTGGCTAGAAAAATATAACCCTCGAATAGATTGGAATTCACGTAAACTTGACTTTTCCCAGAGCGTTATTAACAGTTCTACCAACCAAGTAAAAAATTATAAGTCTAATATAATAAAACCCGTACTGATAGGTGCAAAAGCATTTATACACGCAGCAAAAGAAGGATCAACTTTTGCTATTTATGCTGCACCTATTTCTGAAAACGTAAAGACTTCAAGTGGCATTCCAAGTCAATATCAGGAGTATCAAGATGTTTTTGAGAAAAAGAATGCAGATATTCTTCCTGAACATCGCCCATATGATTTTTCAATCGACCTCAAGGAAGGAACTCAGCCACCATTTGGACCAATTTACAGTTTATCGCAAGATGAGTTGGCTGAACTCAAGACATATATTGACGAGAATTTAGCGAAGAATTTCATACGCCATTCAAAATCTCAAGCAAGAGCTCCAATTCTATTCGTAAAGAAAAAAGATGGATCTTTACGAATGTGTGTTGATTATCGAGGACTCAACAAGATCACAATCAAGAACAGGTATCCATTACCTTTGATATCAGGACTCCTTGACCAGTTGAATCAAGCTAAGATCTATACAAAAATAGATCTAAGAAGAGCATATAATCTAGTACGGATCAAAGAAGGAGATGAATGGAAGACTGCGTTTCGAACCAGGTATGGACATTTTGAATATAATGTCATGCCTTTTGGACTCACGAATGCACCAGCTGCTTTTCAACATCTCATGAATGATGTATTTCGTGAATTCTTAGACAATTTTGTCGTCTGCTATCTAGACGATATCCTGATCTATTCTAAGAACGACGAAGAACATGAAATACATGTTCGTCAAGTATTACAAAAACTTAGAGATGCAGGATTGTACGCCAAGATGAAAAAGTGTGTATTTCTCACTACTCAAGTTGAATTTTTAGGATACATCATTTCAAATGATGGTCTCATGATGGATTCTAAGAAAGTCCAAACAATCATGGATTGGAAGATTCCAAGGACAGTAAGAGATGTCCAATGTTTCCTGGAATTTGCCAATTACTATCGGATCTTCATCAAAGATTTCTCACGAGTTGCAGCTCCACTTACACGCTTAACTAGTAAAGATAAATTTCAATGGAATCAAGAAGCGGAAGCAGCTGTCACGGACATACATATAATTACCTATATGAATAGATAAAAGTATGTAAAAGTAGATAAAAGTAGGTTAATTGTGTAATATCTTCTAGAGAAGCTTCTTAGAAGCTTCATAGACGCTGCTTTGACTTTATAGGAGTCTATAGTTGACTTTTAGGTTAGAAACTTGGTCAACAAGTTAGCCATGTGCCACACATGTTGGAAGCTTAAAGAACAAGCTAACTACGTGGTCCATCCATAGAAAACTTGCCTTGCAAGCAAAGGCATGTGGCCTAGAAAGTCAACATATATTGGAGGTCTTATAGAACATCGCCACGTGGCTTCTAGTTAGATAGTATATATAGAGGCAAGAGTGAAGCCCTCTTCACTCTTGTCAACTCCTTTCTTGCTTCTAGTCTAAGTTTCAAGGGTCTCTAGTTTTCTTGTATTTTGGCAATAGCCATTCCAGTTTCTTTCTTAATATACATATTTCTATTTTGTCCTATTTCTTTTGAGAAAAGTCTCACTTACTCTTTAGCTTTCATCGAGTTCTTGTCCTTGACAGATTGACAAGAGTACACTTACAATATCAGAGCTTTGTCTTTTCTTGATTAAGAGTGGATTACCCCTTTTTCTTGATAAGACATAAGCGCATTAGAAGTTGCGGATTACCCTCTTTTAAACTGATATTGTTCTTAGTATTTTCTTTGTTATCAATTCCTCTCTTCTATTTGTTTTGAGCGTTATTAGACATCTTCTCTTTTCTAAGTGCTACTATGGCAGAGCTTGTTGAAATGAAGAGTGCAATGGCACAGATGCAAGAGCAATTGAGGGAGTTAATGCTTGCGATGCATCAACTCAATTTACCACCACAAGGAGCAACAAGAATGGTAGGAAGTGAAGATATAGAGATGATTGGGGCTGCTTCAACATCTACACCAAACCATGTCCCTTCTCCCAGAATGGAACACCCTTCGAGTGTTAGAGAACCGAGAGTTGCCTTGCCCGAGAAGTTTGATGGTACCAGATCCAAGTTTCGAGGATTCATCAATCAGGTCCAACTAGTAATTGAACTTCAACCCCAGAGCTATCCAACTCCAGGGTCACAAGTTAGATTCATTGGTACACTCCTTTCAGGTTCAGCATTGTCATGGTTTTCATCTTTTCTTGAACGACGAGATCCAATATTGGATAATCTGGAGGCTTTTTTGGCGGAGTTTCGATCCATGTTTGGAGAACATGATGCAATTCGTGTTGCAACCAACAAGATCCGTATTTTGCGACAAGGCAATCGATCAGTAACATTATATGCTTCGCAATTTCGACAACTTGCAACTGATATCAAGTGGGATGATGCCGCACTTGTGAGTCAATTTCTCTACGGATTACAATATGAGGTAAAGAAATTGATGCTTAATTTACCTGATCCTCAAACATTGAGTCAAGCAATTGACTTTGCTGTGAAGTGCGACAATCGACTTTTTGAATTTCGATCCGAGAGTCGTACAAGTGGGCCTCAACGTTACTACAATTCAATGGCAACACCGACGTCTCCTCAACACATACCTTCGGAAGTAGAGGATATGCAAATTGATGCGGTACGTTTCAAACCTCTTACTGAGCAAGAAAAGTCTCGTCGTCGACAAGGAGGATTGTGCTTATATTGTGGAGAACCTAAGCACACTGCTCAACATTGTCCAAAGAAGCGACGTAACTACAAAATGAGGAGTACGACTGTGAAAGAAGACAGTATGTCGGAAAACGAGTACGTCCAGCTACAATAGGGACCGTGCGGCTGGAATCTTGTACAACTTCTAATGAAGGTCCTATCCTCTCCTCAGAACCATCTCCTTGTTTTATAATAGATGTGCGTTTAGGACCTAATAATTACAAAGCCTCTGCCTTGATAGATTCAGGAGCCTCAGCTTGTTTTTTAGATGAAGAATTTGCTAGATGTCATAGAATATCATTAATACAAAAAACTAAACCTGTACACGTAGAAGTTATAGATGGTCGTCCGTTGTCTTCTGGAGATGTAACTCACGAAACACTTCCTGTAGATGTAGTAATAAATGGTCATAGTAGTTGCGTAATTTTTAATATAATTAGATCTCCCTCTAATCCAGTAATTTTAGGCTTATCATGGTTAGAAAAGTATAATCCTCGAATAGATTGGATTTCTCGTAAACTTGATTTTCCTCGGAGCATTAGTAACAGTTCTATTAATCAAGTAAAAAACCATGAGTCTAGTATAGAAAAACCCGCACTTATAGGTGCAAAAGCATTTATACACGCAGCAAAAGAAGGATCAACTTTTGCTATTTATGCTGCACCTATTTCTGAAAGCGTAAAGACTTCAAGTGGCATTCCAAGTCAATATCAGGATTATCAAGACGTTTTTGAGAAAAATAATGCAGATATTCTTCCTGAGCATCGCCCATACGATTGTTCAATCGATCTCAAGGAAGGAACTCAGCCACCATTTGGACCAATTTACAGTTTATCGCAAGATGAGTTGGCTGAACTCAAGACATATATTGACGAGAATTTAGCGAAGAATTTCATACGTCATTCAAAATCTCCAGCAGGAGCTCCAATTTTATTCGTAAAGAAAAAAGATGGATCTTTACGAATGTGTGTTGACTATCGAGGACTCAACAAGATCACAATCAAGAACAGGTATCCATTACCTTTGATATCAGGACTCCTTGACCAGTTAAATCAAGCTAAGATCTATACAAAAATAGATCTAAGAGGAGCATATAATCTAGTACGGATCAAAGAAGGAGATGAATGGAAGACTGCGTTTCGAACCAGGTACGGACACTTTGAATACAATGTCATGCCTTTTGGACTCACGAATGCACCAGCTGCTTTTCAACATCTCATGAATGATGTATTTCGTGAATTCTTAGACAATTTTGTCGTCTGCTATCTAGACGATATCCTGATCTATTCCAAGAACGTTGAAGAACATGAAATACATGTTCGTCAAGTATTACAAAAACTTAGAGATGCAGGATTGTACGCCAAGATGGAAAAGTGTGTATTTCACACTACTCAAGTTGACTTTTTAGGATACATCATTTCAAATGATGGTCTCATGATGGATTCTAAGAAAGTCCAAACAATCATGGATTGGAAGATTCCAAAGACTGTAAGAGATGTCCAATGTTTCTTGGGATTTGCCAATTACTATCGGATCTTCATCAAAGACTTCTCACGAGTTGCAGCTCCACTTACACGCTTGACTAGTAAAGATAAATTTCAATGGAATCAAGAAGCGGAAGCAGCATTTGAAGCCTTGAAGACATCGTTTGTCTCTGCACCAGTCTTATATCGTGTTGACTTTTCCAAGGTATTTTTTATGGAAACAGACGCATCGGATTTTGCCTTGGGTGCAGTTTTATCACAAATGGGAACAGATGACAAACTTCATCCGATAGCTTTTCATTCAAGAAAATTCTCAGCAGCCGAGATCAATTATGAGATCCACGATAAAGAACTTCTTGCGATCGTGGATTCCTTTCAAGAATGGCGTCATTATCTAGAAGGCGCTTCTAGTCCAGTCACTGTGTATACAGATCACAAGAACCTCGAGTATTTCATGTCAGCACGCGTGTTGAATCGTCGTCAAGCTCGTTGGAGTATGTCTTTGTCAAGATTCGACTTCATTATCACTTATCGGCCAGGAAAACAACAAGGTTTGTCCGATGCCCTGTCTAGACGTTCTTATTTTGCACCAAAAGAAGGAGATGCAGCTTTTGAGCAACAAAGAACGGTCCTCTTGAAACCGGAGCAATTTCATCTCCGAGCAGTGAAATCAACATTGACTGTTGATTCAACTTTTCTCAAGCAAATCCAGTCCAGTATGTCCTCAGACCCTCTTGTTCATGATATCGAGAATAATTCTTCCAAGTCTCATGATTCTTCTAAGTTCGAGTTCAAGAATAATCTATTATATTTTGAAGGACGCCTATATGTTCCAGAAGGAAAAGCACGTTTGCGTGTTCTTCAAGCACGTCATGACTTTCCAGCAGCAGGGCACTTTGGATATAATAAGACTCTGGAACTCATATCAAGAGATTTTTGGTGGCCACAAATGTGGAAGTCAGTCAAAGACTTTGTACAATCATGTGATATTTGTTCAAGATCAAAAATTCCTCGACATCGACCTTACGGACTTCTTCAGCCATTACCTATACCAGAACAACCATGGTCTTCTGTTTCTATGGATTTCATCACAGATCTTCCAAACTCAAGATCTTATGATTCTATATTTGTGATAGTAGATCGTTTCACCAAGATGGCACATTTTATGCCATGTACAAAATCTATCACAGGTGAAGAAACAGCTAAGCTTTTCATTGATAATATCTATCGCTATCATGGATTACCTAAAGATATCATATCGGATAGGGGAACTCAATTTGTGTCGAGATTCTGGAGGACTCTTTTCAAGATTTTAAAAGTGGACATAAAGCTATCTTCAGCTTTCCATCCTCAAACTGATGGACAAACAGAGCGCGTAAACCAAGTCTTGGAACAGTATTTAAGGTGTACCATCAACTACCAACAAGATGATTGGACAAACCTTCTGCCATTGGCAGAGTTTGCTTATAATAATACGGTACATTCCTCCACGCAACAAACACCTTTCTTTGCCAATTATGGCTATCATCCACGACTTGATACTTTTGATTTTTCAAAAGTTGATAATCCTGCAGCAGAAGATATGGCAAATCGGTTGTCAGAGTTACATGCAATAATGAAGGCGCAGTTGAAGAAAGCTCAAGAACGACAAAAGATAAATGCAGATGTATATCGTAAAGAGCAACCACAACTCAACGTGGGTGATAAGGTATGGCTACTTCGTCGCAATATCAAGACCACTCGACCTTGTGACAAATTGGACTATCGTAGGCTTGGCCCCTTTTCTGTTTCTGAACAGATCAACCCAGTTGCATATCGGTTACATCTACCGGAGTCAATGAAGATCCATCCTGTATTCCACGTGTCTCTTCTTGAACCATATAAGACAGTGGATATACAAGGAAGAAGACAAATGCCACCGCCTCCTATAGAAGTAGATAATAATGAAGAATTTGAGGTGGAAGAGATATTAGACTCAAGGCGGTGCCGAAATAAGCTAGAATATCTTGTTCATTGGCGCGGATATGATATTAGTGAGCGCACATGGGAGCCATCCAGGAATCTAGCAAATGCATCAGCTAAAGTCAAAGTTTTTCATCAACGACATCCATCAAAACCAAGATGAAAACCTCTCTTATAAAAGAGACAAGATTGAGGCAAGATAACATTCAAATTCCTATCCTTGTTTGTAACTTCTTTGCATTTGTGACGCTAATTAGATGGAGAGCCAACAACCAGCGGATTCAACTCAAGAACCTTCGTTTGTTGACTTACCGGATGAGACATTACGATTGTCACAACCTTCAAGACGACGCAACCGAGATGAAGATCCTCAAGAACGACATGTTCTTCCTCGAATAGATGGTGAGATACAACGCGTTTGGTATCACGACCTTGGAAGAGATTCTCGATGTTTGGTGATATTATTGGAGATAGAAACGACTCCTGATGGTGTTTCAAATGTATTATTTGAAGGAAGTTATGAAGGCCTCAACAGTGATCAAATAACAGGGTGGTCTTCTCGCCCTGGAATGGGACACTATCGATGGCTAAGAGGACCCATCAACTATCTTCGAAGAGAACAAAGATCAGAGTATGTAGCAAATACAATTCGCCGCATATTAGATTTTCTCAATATATAATCACCGCTCCTCGTGGAACTCGTCCCTAGAAGGGGGGGTAATGTCACGGACATACATATAATTACCTATATGAATAGATAAAAGTATGTAAAAGTAGATAAAAGTAGGTTAATTGTGTAATATCTTCTAGAGAAGCTTCTTAGAAGCTTCATAGACGCTGCTTTGACTTTATAGGAGTCTATAGTTGACTTTTAGGTTAGAAACTTGGTCAACAAGTTAGCCATGTGCCACACATGTTGGAAGCTTAAAGAACAAGCTAACTACGTGGTCCATCCATAGAAAACTTGCCTTGCAAGCAAAGGCATGTGGCCTAGAAAGTCAACATATATTGGAGGTCTTATAGAACATCGCCACGTGGCTTCTAGTTAGATAGTATATATAGAGGCAAGAGTGAAGCCCTCTTCACTCTTGTCAACTCCTTTCTTGCTTCTAGTCTAAGTTTCAAGGGTCTCTAGTTTTCTTGTATTTTGGCAATAGCCATTCCAGTTTCTTTCTTAATATACATATTTCTATTTTGTCCTATTTCTTTTGAGAAAAGTCTCACTTACTCTTTAGCTTTCATCGAGTTCTTGTCCTTGACAGCAGCATTTGAAGCCTTGAAGACATCGTTTGTCTCTGCACCAGTCTTATATCATGTTGACTTTTCCAAGGCATTTTTTATGGAAATAGATGCATCAGATTTTGCCTTGGGTGCAGTTTTATCACAAATGGGATCAGATGACAAACTTCATCCGATAGCTTTTCATTCAAGAAAATTCTCAGCAGCCGAAATCAATTATGAGATCCACGATAAAGAACTTCTTGCGATCATGGATTCCTTTCAAGAATGGCGTTATTATCTAGAAGGCGCTTCTAGTCCAGTCACTGTGTATACAGATCACAAGAACCTCAAGTATTTCATGTCAGCACGTGTATTGAATCGTCGTCAAGCTCGATGGAGTATGACTTTGTCAAGATTCGAGTTCATTATCACTTATCGGCCAAGAAAACAACAAGGTTTGTCCGATGCCCTATCTAGACGTTCTTATTTTGCACCAAAAGAAGGAGATGTAGCTTTTGAGCAACAAAGAACGGTCCTCTTGAAATCGGAGCAATTTCATCTCCGAGCAATGAAATCAACATTGACTGTTGATTCAACTTTTCTCAAGCAAATCCAGTCCAGTATGTCCTCAGACCCTCTTGTTCATGATATCGAGAATAATTCTTTCGAGTCTCATGATCCTTCTAAGTTCGAGTTCAAGAATAATCTATTATATTTTGAAGGACGCCTATATGTTCCAGAAGGAGAAGCATGTTTACGTGTTCTTCAAGCACATCATGACTTTCCAGCAGCAAGGCACTTTGGATATAATAAGACTTTGGAACTCATATCAAGAGATTTTTGGTGGCCACAAATGTGGAAGTCAGTCAAAGACTTTGTACAATCTTGTGATATTTGTTCAAGATCAAAAATTCCTCGTCATCGACCTTACAGACTTCTTCAGCCATTACCTATACCAGAACAACCATGGTCTTCTGTTTCTATGGATTTCATCACAGATCTTCCAAGCTCAAGATCTTATGATTCTATATTTGTGATAGTAGATCGTTTCACCAAGATGGCACATTTTGTGCCATGTACAAAATCTATCACAGGTGAAGAAACAGCTAAGCTTTTCATTGATAATATCTATTGCTATCATGGATTACCTAAAGATATCATATCGGATAGGGGAACTCAATTTGTGTCAAGATTTTGGAGGACCCTTTTCAAGATTTTAAAAGTGGACATAAAGCTATCTTCGGCTTTCCATCCTCAAACTGATGGACAAACAGAGCGCGTAAACCAAGTCTTGGAGCAATATTTAAGGTGTACTATCAACTACCAACAAGATGATTGGACAACCCTTTTGCCATTGGCAGAGTTTGCTTATAATAATACGGTACATTCTTCCACGCAACAAACACCTTTCTTTGCCAATTATGGCTATCATCCACGACTTGATACTTTTGATTTTTTAAAAGTTGATAATCCTACAGCAGAAGATATGGCAAATCGGTTGTCAGAGTTACATGCAATAATGAAGACGTAATTGAAGGAAGCTCAAGAACGACAAAAGATAAACGCAGATCTATATCGTAAGGAGCAACCACAACTCAACGTGGGTGATAAGGTATGGCTACTTCGTCGCAATATCGAGACTACTCGACCTTGTGACAAGTTGGACTATTGTAGGCTTGGCCCCTTTTCTGTTTCTGAACAGATCAACCCAATTGCATATCGGTTACATCTACCGGAGTCAATGAAGATCCATCTTGTATTCCACGTGTCTCTTCTTGAACCATATAAGACAGTGGATATACAAGGAAGAAGACAAATGCCACCGCCTCCTATAGAAGTAGATAATAATGAAGAATTTGAGGTGGAAGAGATATTAGACTCAATGCGGCGCCGAAATAAGCTGGAATATCTTGTCCATTGGCACGGATATGATATTAGTGAACGCACATGGGAGCCAATGAAGAATCTTGTAAATGCAGCAAAGGCAATGGAGGCTTTTCATCGACGACATCCATCAAAATCAAGATGAAAACCTTCTTTATAAAAGAAACAACATCTAGGCAAGATAACATTCTACTTTCAATTCTTATTCGTAGCTTCGTTGTAGTAGTGGTGCTCAGGAGATGGAGAACCAACAACCAACGGATTTAACTCAAGAGCCTTCATTTTCTGACCTGTCGGACGAGATATTACGATTGTCACAACCTTCAAGACAACGCAATCGAGATGAAGATCTTCAAGAACGACATGTTCTTCCTCGAATAGATGGTGAGATGTTCTTCCTTCTAGAAAGGGGGGTAATGTCACGGCCATAATCATGTAAGCTAATAATTACATATAGAAATAGGTAGAAGTAAGTAAAAGTAAATAAAAGTAAGTTAATTCTATAATATTTAATATATAAGCTTCCTAGAAACTTCCTAGACATTGCTTTGACTTCATAGGTGTCTTTAATTGACTTTTTGGATTAGAAACGTGGTCAACAAGTTGGCCATGTGCCACACATGTTGTTAGCTTGAAGATCAAGCTAACTATGTGGCCTACACGTAGAAAAACTTGCCTTGTAAGTCAAGGCATGTGTCCTACAAAGTCAACACATATTGGAGGTCCTATAGAACGTCGCCACGTAGCCCCTAGTTAGATAGTATATATAGAGACAAGAGTGAAGGCTTCTTCACTCTTGTCAACTCCTTTCTTGTTTCCAGTCTAGTTTCAAGGGTCTCTAGTTTTCTTGTCTTTTGGCAATAGCCATTCCAGTTTCCATTTAATATACATACTTATTTATATTTTGTCTTATTATATCGAGATAGCCTTTTTGTGTATATTTTCCCTCATTGAGTCTTTGTCCTTGACAACCTATCTTGTTTCAAGTATGGTTGTAAGATGTAGAGACATCGACTAGGATGGAGTGCCATTCACTTGTATTGACTTTTGGACCCCTCTCTTATTTTGTTATGCTTGAACTCTCTATCTTTAGAAATAATCAATTATTTTTTGAATGATTTTTTAATATTAATTTTAATATTTTATTTGGAAATTTTAAAGAATAGTTTTTTTCTTTGTTAGCTGTATAAAAAGCTCTCATTTGGTCCAAAGAGAATTATTATGAAGACAAAGTATATTTAGAATTAAAAGAGATTTAGCCATTCTTTAAGGTCTTCTTTAGAATTTTCTTTGGTGGTTTTTTTAAAGTTTTTAGAAATTTTGAATAGCAATTTTTCTCTTTGTAAGTTTTTTAAAATGATCTCACTTGCTCTAAGTGAAGTTAGTAACTCTCTAAGTTATAGAAAAAATTTAGAAGTATATATATATATATATATATATATATATTTATTTACTAAGTAAATCTCCAAAGAATCATCACATGCTCAAATCTAATAAATTATGGAATTATGGCACCTAGTTGAGTGAAGAAGAGATGACAAATTTTACATATTATTAAGAGTATGAAGTAGTAGAGTTCATTTGAATGAAAGATATTATAACATATCTAGTTGCAACCATAAATCCTATATTTTTCTAAAGCAAATATTTTTACTATGACAATATGTAGCTCTATTAAGCTTCATACAAAATAAAAAAAATCATTCTTTCAAAAAAATCTTGTTATTTAGTAACTAATCCAATTTCTTTCTATAATAGAGATAGCTAAAAAAGAATTCCTTGTTGAAGCTTGTATTAGACTATAAGGTCTTCTCACATATTCCTAATTACTTAAATTCTATCATAATTCTCATGTGAGCTTTGATCATGCATTGCAATTATAGAGTTTAGCATCAAAGTCACGTATATGGTTGCATGCCATTCAAGAATTGCCTTTCTATTGCAACCTCTATGCCATCAAGCTTTAATAAAGTCCTATTTTAAAATACTTAAATTACAAGAAGGTCCGTTTGCATTCAAATTGGTAATGCATATTTAATGCATAAATTTCAATGATAGAATTGATCTTTGAAATCTTTATTAATTTTCCAAAATATTATCTTTATCCAATCTTTAAAAAGTAATAGAAATTCATAACAATCAGGTCATTGAAAGATTTGGTGATTATCTTCTAATTGGATGCAAATAGATTTGCTTCTATAATCTTTAAGGTCTTCAAGTCTAAAAGAAAAACAATTGCAATATAAGCAAATAAAAGTCTATATTTTTTATACTTTGATACTAGTAAGATGTGCCAATTATCAAACTTTTTGGTCTTCTTCTTCACCAATAGAGTACCACCTTATGCCAATATACCTTTTAAGTATTTATACACTAATGAAACAACTCCTATGCTTCCAATATCCTCACTTATAGATAAATGAGGGGCTTCATAACCATAATGTGTGTGAATTAACAATGTTAGTAGGATATAAAATATTTTGCAAAATCAAATCCTATAAGAGAATCTCTTGAGCATTAATTTTTTTCAAGTCTTTGGCCAATATAATAAAGACATGTTGAACTTATATCTCTTTAGTTGTATGCTATCTTAAGCAAAAATATGACTCAAATTTCTTAATTTCATTAAATTTTATTATCAACTACCTTCTAATTATTGCTTTCTAATTTCAAAATAAAAAATGGTCATTAAGATGCTTCTCAATAATAAGGCATATGCCAAAATCTATACAAGAAGGTTAAGATCCATAGCCTAGCCTAGAAAAAAAAATAATATTGATTCTTTGTGATATTATAAACAAATGTGATAAAATATATTTTTACTTTTAATCTATAAGATTTTTGTAATTTATAAATAGATTTCTATTTTTACTAATAAAAGATTTAAATTATTTTTTTATTGATCATATTTTAACTTTGTTCTTTTAGGATTTTAAGTTTATCCATTCTTCTATTTTTGATTATTGTAATTCTAATGATATGCTTAAAATCTTCAACAAATCTATAGTTTAATAGATATGAATTTTTTTTAAATTACTACCAAAATTTATGATTTATGATTTAAAATTTAGAGGTTACAAAGGGCTTACCAAGGTTTTTGTCATAATTGTTTTTAGAGTTTTGAATTCACATACCTTCCTATTTTTGATGCTTTGCAATCCTTGTTATATCATCAGGAAGTAAAACATTTTTTAGTTTAGAGGATATGAGGCTTTGGTATATTATTATTTTGAAAGAATTAGTTTTGTATTTGGACTTTTTTTTTACAATATGAATATTAAGTAACTAGTTTAAAGTGGTTTTTTTCACACTAGCCTTACAATACCTAGTCTGCATCTATAGGCATTAATATCAAATACGAAATACTTAGTTTAGAGGTAGATACGTTCATACTATGATTTAGGCCTTTCATAATTTTAAGTGTAGTAATTTTATCTAAATTACAAAATTTTAGATAAAATATTTATACTCAATTTTAATATGTATTTCAGCAATTTTGACACTAATTTAAAATTTTATTAGATGTTTTATTAAAATAAATATAAAATTTTAATTTTTTAATTTTTTAAAATTTTACACATAGTCACTCTTGTTCTCACAAACATGAGTTTGATTTTTCTTGTCATTAAATATAATTCATATTATGATGTTGTATTAGGTAAATAAAAAATAATAGAATAATAAAATAAAATCTCAAACTATAAGAAATAAAGTCTATAATATTTTATTTTAAAGATAAATTAATCTTAAAAAAGTAAAATTAATTTAAAACTTCACAATACATTAAATACTATTGTATTTTAATAACAAAGATTTATTATTTATATTTGAAAGATTTTATAGATTACATCTTTAAAAAGTAAAAAGTAGATTTTTATGATTTTTATATGCAATGTTTAATTTTTTATATTTTACATATTTTTTATTATGAAAAAATATTATTCAAAAAATTAGAAAAGATTTGAAATGAAATATGGTACTAATAGAAACAAAATGATTTTTGGATTTTCGGAAGAACTTATATTGTGAAATAAAGAGATAATTTTGTAATATTATTAAACCTTTATAAGATGATTTTGTGAAAAAAGAAATTTTTATTTTTTTTATTATAAATTTTTATAATATATATATATGGTTGTGTCTCTCTTTTGAGAAAATAATGATAAAAGAAAGTATGTTTAGGTTCATCACAATACATCTTCTTATTAAGGCAAACTTTCTTATTATATAAAAGTAAAAATAAAATTTTACAACTTCAATTAGCACAATTTTTTGATTAATTAATTAATTAATCAATTTTATATCTTTTTACCAAAAAACAAGATCTTTTTATATCTATTTTAAAAATAATATCTGTTATTATACAATTATAAACACATTAAGATATAATTATGCAACTTTTTTGATACAAATGAAATCATAATTACTTTAATATATTAATTTTTATGTAAAATAATCAATTTTTTTAGTATATATATTCTCTCAAAATATTAGAAGAGAAATATATATATATATATATATATATTACAGTGTGTTATATTGTAAATTGTAACCTTAAGAGTTTTAGTCTAAATTACCAAAGAAATCAAACTAACATTAAGTATCAAGAAGACGTAGGATTACTTGTAATTCTTGGAATATAAATTTAAGAAATAATGAGAGTTTCTAGTTCCATAATTATATTATTTCATTCTCTAATCCTGACTTCATATTCATATTCCACACACAACTAAAATGAAAACTTCACACAATAATATGGAAAGAGAACTTGGCATTGTCTTTCGTTTCTTTTACATCCTATTTTCCTCGTCGAATACGGATGAACTAGGCGTATTCGACGAGGAAAATACGTCTAATACTAGATGAACTAGATGAACTAAGCGTCGTCTGTGTATTGGATGAATGTGTGGTTTTAGGGTTTATGACGCAATGCTCCAGCCTCACCTCAAGCCCGTCTTCCTCAATTTTGCAGCAGAAGAATGCTTCCTGCAGCAGCACAAATTTCATGTGTGTACTACAGTTATGAAGCTTTGTCGCGTTCCAATCGCTTCTCCGAGTTATGATCTTGAATTCGAACGCACTTGAAGCGGATTTGGTGGGGGATTCAGTGCGCTTCGATGGCTGAGGCGAGATAGGGGCACAGGGAAGTGAAATGGGGGTATAGGGTTTAGTGCGGTGCCTTGTGAAGGCATGTGTTCAGCAGATCGTGCTTGAGGTCTTTTGAAATGGGGCTGCATCATCATTTGATGCTGCTTCATCAATGTCGCTGCGTCCTTCCTGCCTCCATGGCTCTGGCTCGAACTCTGTCCCATTCGTATGCCTCTAGTTCTGCGGCAGCTGCTGCTGTGGTTCCTGGCTTGTTGGGTGGGAAACCAAGCTCGAGATGTGTGAAGGAGTCATGGGAATGCTGGACTTTGCTGCGGAATTTTAAATTGGATGGTTTGGAGAGGGGTTTTGCGACAAGGAGGTTTGCTCGGGTGGAGAAGTCGCGGGCGGCGCTAGCAGCAGTTGAGTTCTCTGAATCTATCGGTACGCATTTGACTGACCACACCGCGCAGCCTGGAGATGGAGTCGATAAAGGTTTGAAATCAATGCTAGGGTCGAACATAGTCATCACGGCGGGTGCAGAGGTTGGTCGACTTGCGCTGATAAAGTCAGCTGATTTCATCAAGAGTAGTAGCAAGGAATCGGAGTGCCCTCATGAGGGACACCCAGAATTTGCGCTGGTGGGGCGTTCTAACGTTGGAAAATCGTCTCTTATTAACGCGCTGGTTCATCGCAAGGAGCTTGCACAAACATCCAAGAAACCTGGTCAGTGCAATCTTTGTTTATGATCACTAATGTAGCAAAAAGTGGTTTGTGCACTCTACTGTCGACTGCGATATCAGATTATTGTTTTTGCAAAATTCACGTACTCCTAAGTGTGCTTTAGACTGGTAAGATGACTTGTGTCACCACTGCATTGTAGAGAGGTACATGATGCAAGCCAAACTGGCCACAGAATCACACTTGTTCACCTCTGATGGCGTGACGTAATTTGTGTTTGCGATCATATCATGTTCAAGGTTGTGAAGCTTTTTACAATATTTCTCATGATCGTCGTTTGGAGATGCCTTGATTGCGATTGATTCATGATATCTTGTGATCCTATGGTGGCATTGCCGTGACAAGACTGGGAGTTAAAGAAGGACAGTTTGGCTCTGTATTGGTTACCAAACGGATCTAAAATCAGGAAACGATACAAGTCACGAGTTTGTTGGGTGTCCGCTGCTTTTGAACCTTGACTCACTTATTACGAGGCTTTCCTCCCGATTGCTAATGGTGAGAAAGTTTGGATAGAGTGGTTGTTCTTGGAAACATAATACCGACTAACTGTGACGAGCCTTTTGGATTGTGCTAATCAAAGTTCTGAATATTGTGTAGGTAAAACACAGCTCATTAACCACTATCTTATCAACAAGACGTGGTACCTAGTTGACCTTCCTGGTTACGGGTAGAAGCTCATCTCTTTTGTATTTATCTGGCACCATGTTTGTAGTGTAGAACTACTGGTTACAATCACAACATCGCGTTCTTGATTGTATCATCATCCACTATATTGTTGAACTTGTGATCTGTTCCGAACGTCGGCAATTGATTATTTTAATTGTGGTTGTGCCAGATATGCCAAGGCTCCAACTGCCATACGCACTGATTGGAATGAGTTTACAAAAGGTTATTTTTTGAAGCGACAAACACTTGTTTCCGTGCTACTTCTTGTTGACTCTAGCATTGAGCCTCAACAAATTGATCTGGACTGCGTTGGCTGGCTTGGTCGTAACAAGGTAATGTGTGATACCATGCGTACTCAGCCTATGGTGCTTTTTTATTTTATTTTTATTTTTATTGAAGCATTTTTTAAATAGCCGTGGGTGCTACGTTTGTTGGATTCGGCTTTAGAGGTGACGTTCATCGGAACCCGATGAGAGGAAAGGCCAAAGAAATCTTCGAAACTAAATGCGTGGGAGGTATTTCTTGGTCCACAGATTCCAGTCACCATCGTGTTTACAAAATGCGACAGGAAGAAAAAGAAGAAGAATGGGGGGCGGAAACCAGAAGAAAACATTAAAGATTTTCTGGATAGAATAAAACCGTTGTACGCTGAGACTCCTCCATGGATAATGACAAGTTCCGAGACTAACCAAGGCAAGGAAGAGTTATTACGCCACATTGCACAGTTGCGGATTTTATGGGCTAGTTAAGCATCGAATGACATTTTTGCTCTTCATATTTTAGCCTACGACTCATAGATTTTTCAATGGTAAAATTTACTGTTTGTTTAAAGAGCACTATCCTTTAGATTCCAATTGGAGTTCATTGAAGGTATTCCAAGGATATCTATCCAGTCAACTGAGTCTGGTGAATTACCCAATTTCTTGGTTGACGCTTGGGAGAGTTACAATTTACATTTGCTATAGAAAACACGTTACCTGGAATATCGGTGTCACTGGTGTCCTGATCACTTTCAAGCATCAGATGACTTATTGTTTGAGTTTTGAATTCATTTCTGTAGAACAGACAAATGCTCATGTTGACAATGCACAGCACTTCTGTGGAGGATGCCAAACATGCATAGAAACACAAAATAATCAGTCACATCTCATCGTACGTCGTTCTTTCTTTTATCAGTTTAATGAAATTTCATTCTTTTTGATTTAGGTACAAAACTGTTGAAGCACTGTTATTTTACAAAACCGATAATCAAGTCTTGTTGAAACTATCCTTCACGACTAAAATCTGCACAGGGTAGTTACCGTTCGTCATTTCACAAAAGATACGTGTGAATATATATATATATATATATATATCTGAATTCTTCTGGTATAAAAAAGCTTGAGGTCCCAAATGATGGCCACTGTGTTCACAGTCGTGGGGCAATTCAGCTCCGCCAGCGTCGGCTACCTACGCAGCGTCAGATGCTTCGGTGCTTGAGCATCAGCGGATGACCTCGCCACGATCCCTTGAACGATTTCATTCTTATGTGTAAAAAATCCTTCGTCACGCGTTGCAGACCAGGATTGCATGACACCTTCCATTGCGCTGTGCATGCGCGGATGTCACCAATCCCAAAACTAGCGAGGCAATATGCTCTAGGCGCTTCAAGAGTCGCCATCCCCCGCGAGTTGGACTGCAGTTCGCCGGACCGCCACCGAAAGAATGACGGACAAGACTCCTAAGAAGAAGACTTCTGGGGGCAGGTTACAAGTTCGGCAGAGAAGCCCTCCCTTCGCTGGTGATATGCGCGAAGGCATCGCGTGGGAGGAGATTCAAAGCTTGGAGGAATGAGTACATGGAGCGAAAGAGAGAAAGAGAGAGAGCCTGTGAGAGAGAGACAGCACCCACGCTGCACTGAGGTAGTCCTCAAACAGAAGAGATCAATCGACAAAGGAAGTGCGAGCTCTCAAATGGTGATCCGACCCTCGGCGATGGAGCGGCGGAGGGCTCGATTAAACCATCCTTCATCGACGACTTCGTTGGAGGAGGAGCGCAGAGTTCGATGTTTGGGCAGCATCACAATCGCTGGAGTTTGCGGGGATGTGATCTGAGGCGAGCTTTTACTCCCGCCGGCCATCACCTTCAGGCACGTCTCCTTCAAGCTTGTGAGGAACCGCGCAGAAGTGAGGAATTGGAGGCGGAAGCGCCGCAGCCTGAACCTGTGCGCCCGTCTTCTTGGACCAGCTGCACCCTGACCCAAGTGAGCTACCGTCACCATCTTCCGCTTCACCACGAACCCATTACTCCCCTCATGAATACGACTGTACTTCCGCCGCATCAACGCCCTGGACAGCGATTCATAAACCTCCATCCCGACCAATCCTCTGCGGAGCCTCAAAACCCAACTCGAACTGAATCACTCACCCTTCTCCTCACACGGCAAACTCTAAAACACTCCAAGAAAACACACACACACACACACACACGCACACACGCGCGCGCGCGCCGGGCGCGATGAATGTGAAAGCTGGACCCGGACCTGAGAATCTATCTCGCAGCAACGAAGCAGGTAAGCTGCGCCCGGTCCACTCTGCCAAGTGCTGCGTTCTACATCCCGCAAGGAAGTCAGACGATATGGCATCCCAGAATGCATGCGAGGATCGTGGTGAGGTTTGTCCAAGCCAATGGCGAAGTGAGTGAGTGGAGGGGCTAAAAGGGACAGACAATACAGAAGGGTGAAGTGGAAGTGCAGCGCAGAGGACTGAAGCTGTTGGAGTCTCAACTACACCCTGCGCTTTTGGGGTACTGCAGCTGCTTCCTGCTTCCCCATCCATGGCTGGCTCATTGTCTGCCCCTTTTGACCCGCAACATTCAACAGGAGGGTGGCATGTCACTCACATTCCACCGCAAATCTCTCGCTCTCTCGCTCGCCCTCCTTCCCTCCCTCTCTTGAGCGCGCGCCACGTTTACCTGTCCACGACGGTGGACAGAAGTGGTGGGGGCTGCGGTGGGGCTGCGAAGCATCATGGCGCATGTTGCGAGCTGGGCCCCAACAAGAGCGAGAGAAGGAAGGAATGGCAGGATGCGCAGCCTTTCAGTTCGAGGATTGATGAGGAGAAGCTCACCAACCCACTCACTATTCTCGCCACTCGCATCGTTTACCGCTCCGTCGCCACCGCCTTCTTCGCCATGCCCGATCTCTCATCTGTGACAAATCTCCCTCATTTCCCCTGCTCTGCTACAAGACCATCATCACCATCCCGATTATTTCTGCTAGTGTTTCTCTTGATGTTTCCAAACCCTAATTGTGTGTATGCATCATGGGGTGATTATTCCGGCATTGGGGAGAGCATGGTCTCTGCCCAATTAATTTTGTGTATGCGCATGCAATCTCCGATGGAAGCTTCATGGTTGTGGATATATCACATGGAAAATACAATGAAGATGTGTTCAAGATAATGGTAGATGAGAGATTCATTGTGGAGATTCATGGTGTTTCAATGGTAGGATGAGTATGGAAGGCCTTCAGTAAAGAAGGAACTAGTTTCATGGGGGATTGGTAGTGGTGCTCCAGCCCACCATTGTCGTTGTGTCATCTTATTTCATATTCTCCACTAAAAAATCTCATATATATATATATAGATATAGATATCTATCTATTTGGAGTTGTTAAATTGACCCAGATATTTACAAAATTTATCTTCATTATCATTAGTTGCAGATCCAATCAATTTTTCTTTGGTTTTTAACCAATACAGATCCAACATTGGAGAATTTTTTTAATGATGGTTAGGATGGGTGGGTTGATTTAGTAAATGCTTGGATCAATATAATAATTTACTTTATATATATATATATATATATATATATACAAATCTTAGCGGAAAATCCTCTTGTTGGGCACAAGAAAGTTGCATAGATAGAAAATTTGAAGGTTTTGCAAGTTATGTAGGATTTTTTGTGGGTTAAGAACAACTTTGATTTCAGCTAGTAAGAAGGTTTCTTTATCTCTTCATCTTATTCCTATGCTTCCTTAATATATTGATATATGTATCTATCTGTACACATAGATTTGTCTATATCTATTGTACTTTAAAAAAAAGTTATTTTCTCCCAGCAAGTTGCATTATTCATTAGGTGCATTCTTAGTACTCTTTCACTGATTCTTGATTTCTCAATTGATTTTTCCATCCATCCAGTCTTCCTTTTTTATATACTCTAATCATAAATTCAAGAGTTTTTATAAGATGGTTACATATTTTAATTAATTGGACCATTGAAAATGCAAGAATAAAGCTAAATTCAATTTTTTTACTAATCTTAAATAGATTGAAAATTTCAATGAACTTCAACTCTAAAATCCTAAAAAGTAGACAATTTCAGATTTTTTTTATTTGTTTTATTTCCTTTATGATTTTTTTAACATAAAATACTAAAAAGTATGATTTTCTTTTTCTTTTTCTTTTTTTGCAACAATTTTGAAAAAAATGACACTAACTTGATTGCAAAACATTATAAAAGTACCATAGATAGATAAATAGTTCTATCATATTGAATAATTCTATCATATTGGTTTTGTAATTAATAATAATTAAAAAAAACTGAAGATGAAAAATAATAAATCATATATTTTATTTAAATTATAAATCAGTACATTCATAATTAGTAATTTTACACTATAAGAACAATATTTCAATTATAGAATTTACAATACAAGGATATATAACATTTATATAAAATTTATATATCTTTTTAGTAAAACTAATATAACATATTTAACCAAAAAAGAGATAAAAAAAGATGGAAATGTGTATAAATGACATATAGGTATAAATTAGAAAAACAATAGCAAAAGAAATTAGAAAACACTTCAAATTTAGCACATCGCTAAAGTTATTAATAATTATAAATAAATAAATAAATAAATAAATATATATATATATATATATATTAGTATATTGTACACAAACATGTAATCATTGATATTATTATAAATGATTGAATGTAATAATATAGATTTTTTTTTGTTTATTTATCAAATCTAATACATTAGTTCTTCAATTGTATATTTAAAATTATTTCTATGTATATATACATATGTGTGTGTGTGTGTGTTTTGTATATATGGATGAATGGGTTCTTGTGCCAAAAATAAATAAATAAATAAATAAACTCATGTGAACCTCATTTAGACTTTTTATATGTTTGTTTGTGTTTTTTTTTTTTTTGAAGACATCTTTTCCTTTGGAGTTTGAAAACATCTCTCATGAATTGCATGTGAACTCTGGTCATCACGTTCTTTGGAAGACTCAAGTCAATTCTCCATAATAGCTGGTGCTTATCATACTAAATGGCACAGCCATGAATTCCCCTTCCATTTCATTTGGAAAAAGAACAAGAAAAAAACTATTAAAGCTTACCTGCCTGGTTCACACTGAGGCTCTGCCACTGGCAAAATGTAAATTAGTATGTTAAATTCATTTAAGTGTAATTTAAAAATTATATATATATATATATATATATATATTAAAAATGTATGTATGTTTTCACAATTAGAATTCAAACAGCCAGCCTCTCAATATCAACTTCACATCTTTTGGTAGTTAAAAGTCACTAGAGATCAATGTAGATTTAAACTAATTTAGAAACGAAAAAAGAAAAAAGAACCTTTAAACACTTCAAAAAATTGCTTCAACTTTTGAAATCATCTACTATTATAATTTACTACTGTAATAAAAATAGTAAATTTTTATATTCAAATATTTTTATACTTGAAAAATACATTGTAATAATCATGGTTTTGTAATCTCAGATTCGATTCTCAACTCTTACAAATGTTAGTCAAAATTAACTACATAGTAAATGAAAATTAAAATTTAATGTCTAAAAGGTGATTTTAATTTTATTAGATGATTAATTATATTAGATGATTAATCCCATAATTGAAAAAAAAATAATAAATTTAAGTTTTCATAGAAACATTTGTAAGGTATATTTTCAATATTGAACATAATATATATATATATATATATATATATATGTGTGTGTGTGTGTGTGTGTGTTTTTTTAATTGAAATATTTTTTAATGCTTTCAACTCTCAAAATTTTTAATAGTTTTTGTTGTAGAATCTTGGTGAGAACAATGATGATTAATTCAACACTACACAACTAATAACTCATTTTGAAATCCAAGGTAACAGATTATATTTGCTGCATATATATTTTGCATATTTAACCAATTAATTTGTTTCAAATCATATCTTTTGGTAAGCAATTGAGCACAGAAAATGAAATGGAATACTTTGAAGATCAAATTGAATGAGAAGAAATTGCTTTCATACAAGCACTTTAAGTATAATTTCAATTGATTGTTTATAATGAGATAAACAGAATTAAGGAATTAAGATTTGTTTCAAATTTGGATTTTCAATGCAACAGATTTCAGATTTGATTTCAAGTTCAGCTTCAAATTCCCTAAGGTACGCATTATAATTTCTCCCAATAATTAAATTACACTTACCACAGCCCGTATGGCTTTTCCATATTTTATGATTTTATAACATTTTTAATGCATGAATCTCCTCTTGATCATGTTCATTCAAATCATATGCACACGCAAATACATACATACATATATATATATATATATACAAACATTTCTTATTGATCATGAGATTAAATTTAATGAAGCAAGGGAGGAATAAATAAAAATGAAAGAAAAAGAAAAAGAAAAAAGAAAAAAACATTCTTCGAAAAAACTGAGCATTTCCCACAACCATTGAGGGCTCTGCATAGCTCAGTCAACAGTGTACCAGAAGTGTTTCAAGCTACTGGCATTGTGCAAGGTCAGAAACAAGTAGAAAATGCCGTCAACATCTGAAGCATACTGTTCCACAAACGCTGAGTGCATGAAATTAAACTGTCAGAGTGTGACAAGTCTTGACCCAAAATTGGTCGTCAACGGTCTTTAATCCTAGCGAAGTCGACCCTGACGAGTACAATCCTCTACGTGACCACATTACAGCAATGGGCTTTAGGTGATTAGGAGTTAAAAATAAAGATAGAAACAAAGTCCCTGGTAGGTTTTCCGGCTGAAGTTAACTCAAGGTATACTACACGCATAAATGACTTGTGGAGAAGTTTAGAGCACTCTTCCGCTCACTGCGAATTCACTACGAATTACAAGTGCTGCACTACAAAACTACAACTGGGAAGACTGAACTGCTCATAGCATTGAAGAATGAGACTGGAAGAAAATTGCTCGTCGTCTAGGATTTGCAGAACTCTTCCAAGGTCTCGTCGAGAGCTTTCCGATCATATTCCCCAGTAAACACACAGTTACCAAGAGGTCCCTTCAGGAGAATGAGCCTCAACAAGCCATCAGCAACCTTTTTATCAACAGCCATAATTGTTTTAAAAGTCTGCACATCCATAGACTCCGGAGGAGAAATAGGAACGTTCGCACGCTTTAACAGATTGACAATTCGGTTGAACAGGGTCTCATCGATCCAGCCGAGTCTCAAGGACATGTCAGCAGCCATGACAGTCCCAGCTGCTACCGCCTCACCATGTAACCAACCACCGTAACCAATACCTGCCTCAATTGCGTGCCCAAATGTATGTCCAAGATTCAAGGTTGCCCGAAGCCCACCTTCTCTCTCGTCCAGGGTTACCACTTCTGCCTTGTTCTCACAGGACCTCTTTACTGCAAATGCGAGAGCCTTGGGGTCGCGGCTTAGCAATGCTTCCATGTTCTCCTCTTGCCATTCAAAGAATTCAGCATCGCGGATAAGTCCGTATTTGGTAACCTCAGCAATGCCAGAGGCAAGCTCTCTATCAGGAAGCGTGTTGAGGGTGTCGGTGTCCACAAGGACACACTGAGGTTGATAGAAAGCCCCTATCATATTCTTTCCAAGTGGATGGTTGACACCAGTCTTTCCACCAACAGAAGAATCTACCTGCACAATCCACCCGCAACGAAGTCATGTCTCTCTCCAGCAGTGGATGCAAGACTTTGCAGAACCAGGTCACTACTATCTACAGTTCGATAAGTATTGCAATTCTAGAATCTCGACGCTGAAAAATACAAGGTTGCAAGAGCAAAAAGTTATCATATACTGGAAGAAACATACGTTCGGGGTTAAAGGAAATCATGATTCAACCTGTGCCATGAGGGTCGTAGGAATCTGGATAAAATTGACACCACGAAGATAAGAAGCAGCAGCATAACCACACATGTCCCCGATTACTCCACCTCCCAATGCAACAAAAGTGCACCGCCTGTCCATCCGTGTCTCAATGGCCTTGTCGTAAACCTTCATCAGCGTTGGAAGATCCTTGTATTTTTCTCCATCTGGAAGTATCACACTTTCAATCTCCACATCGAAGCCTCCATGTTTCAACGCTGCGATCGTCCTGTCTAAATAGATTGGGGCAACAGTCTCATTTGTCACAATCAGTACCTGCAACGCACTTCGGCGGTATGAGAGATCAAAGGCCAGGCTGTCCAGAAGTATTCAACATGCTCTTAGAACTTCGAACCAGTACAAGTGCAAACACATAACATTCTAAAATGCTCGTTACTTGTCCCTCGGCGCCAGAGCCAAGCAGACGAGAATCTGATAGATCTTAAAGATTGCTCTATCGCCTCTGAAAGAAACTAGATTTTATTTTGATTGATTGATTGATTGATTATCATTATTATTTTTGCAGCTAATGCACGAGAATGATAAATACAAGAAAAGCTGCAAAATGAGCACCATGATCCAGTTTGCAACCAGCCTAGCCCATTTTAGGGCTTAACTTGATAATTGCCAAAAAGGAATTAACAGAGAGCATAGTGAAAATATAGCTAGGACTGTATAACGGGGCACCTTAGCAACAAAAATGGGTAACAATACACCCCTAATAATCTCAGATACTCTATCAATCCCCAAATGGAGAAACAAATCACCCATCAGGCTGTAGGCACGCAACACACAAAGGACGGAAAATACTAAAGGAAAGAAGTTGAACCGGAATTATCTAACCTTCTTGCCTTTGACGTGCTTCTGGAGAAGCTCAGACCGGT